>NW_027532617.1:117973-137209 GCF_008692635.1 Crocuta crocuta | reverse complement strand
TTTTTTTTTTTTTTTTTTTTTTGAGGGGGTGTTGAGTTTGCTAAGCTCTTTATAGATTTTGGATACTAACCCTTTATCTGATATGTCATTTGCAAATACCTTCTCCCATTCCGTTGGTTGCCTTTTAGTTTTGTTGATTGTTTCTTTCACTGTGCAGAAGCTTTTTATCTTGATGAGGTCCCAATAGTCCATTTTTTCTTTTATTTCCCTTGGCTCTGGAGACATGTCTAATAAAAAGTTGCTGCAGCCAAGGTCAAAGGAGTTGTTACCTGTTTTCTCCTCTAGGATTATGGTTTCCTGTCTTATATTTAGATCTTTCGTACATTTTGAGTTTATTTTTGTGTATAGTATAAGAGAGCGATGCAGGTTCATTCTTCTGCATGTTGCTGTCCAGTTTTCCCAACACCATTTGCTGAAGAGACTGTTTTTTCCCCCATTGGATATTCTTTCTTTCTTTGTCAGAGATTAGTTGGCCATACATTTGTAGGTCCATTTCTGGGTCCTCTATTCTGTTCCATTGATCCATGTGTCTGTTTTTGTGCCAGTACCATACTATCTTGATGATTTTAATTTTGTAATACAGCTTGCAGTCTGGAACTGTAATGCCTCCAGCTTTGGTTTTCTTTTTTTAACATTACTTTGGCTCCTCAGGGTCTTTTCTGGTTCTATACAAATTTTAGAATTGTTTATTCTAGTTCTGTGAAGATTGCTGGTGTTATTTTGATAGGAATTGCATTGCATATGTAGATTGCTTTGGGTAGTACTGATATTTTAACAATATTTGTTCTTCCAATTCATGAGCAAGGAATGTTTTTCCATTTCTTTGTGTCTTTTTCAGTTCCTTTCATGAGCTTTCTATATTTTTTAACATATAGATCTTTTACCTCTTTGGTTAAGTTTATTCCTAGGCATTTTATGGTTTCCAGTGCAATTATAAATGAGATCAATTCCTTAATTTCTCTTTCTGCTGCTTCATTATTGGTGTATAGAAACGCAACAGATTTCTGTATGTCGGTTTTATATCCTGCAACTTTGGTGAATTCATATATCAGTTCTAGAAGTTTTTGGTGGAGTCTTTTGGGTTTTCCATGTAGAGTATCATGTCATCTGCAAAGAGTGAAAGTTTGACTTCCTCCTTGCCAATTTGAATGCCTTTTATTTCTTTTTGTTGTCTGACTGCTGAGACTAGGAATCCAAGACTGTGTTGAACAACAGTGGTGAGTGTGGACATCCCTGTTGTGTTTCTGACCTTAGGGAGAAAACTTTCAGTTTTTCCCCATTGAGGATATTAGCTGTGGGTCTTTCCTATACAGCCTTTAGAATCTTGAGGTGTGTTCCTTCTATCTCTACTTTCTTGAGGGTTTTTATAAAGAAATGATGTTGTATTTTGTCAAATGCTTTTTCTGCATCTATTGAGAGGATCGTATGGTTCTTATTCTTTTTTTTTTAATGTGATGTGTCCTGTTGATTGATTTGTAGATATTGAACCAGCCCTGCTGCCCACTAATAAATCCGACTTGATCATGGTGAATAATTATTTCAATGTATTGTTGGATTTGGTTTGTTGGTATCTTGTTGAGGAATTTTGCATCCATGTTCATCAGGGAAATTCGTCTATAATTCAACTTTTTAGTGGGGTCTTTGGTTTTGGAATCAAGATAATACTGGCCTCGTAGAATGAGTTTGGAAATTTTCCTTCCAGGTTTTTTTTTATTTGAACAGCTTCAAAAGAATAGATGTTAATTCTTCTTTAAATGTTTGGTAGAATTCCCCTGGAAAGCCATCTGGCACTGGACTCTTGTTTTTTGGGAGATTTTTGATTACTGATTCAATTTCTTCACTTGTTATAGGTTTTTTCAAATTTTCTATTTCTTCATCTTTCTGTTTTGATAATTTATATGTTTCTAGGAATTTGTCCATATCTTCCAGATTGCCTAATATATTTTCATATAATTGCTCGTAATATTCTCCTATTATTGTTTGTATTTCTATGGTGTTGGTTGTGATCACACCTCTTTCATTCATGATTTTATTTATTTGGGTCCTTTCCTTTTTCTCTTTGATAAATCTGGCTAGAGAGTTATCAATTTTGTTAATTCTTTCAAAGAACTAGGTCCTGGTTTCATCGATCTGTTCTAGTGTTGTTTTTTTAATATATCATTGATTTCTACTCTAGTCTGTATTATTTCCTTTCTTCTTCTGGTTTTGAGCTTTATTTGCGTTCTTTTTCCAGCTCCTTTAGGTGTAAGGTTAAGTTGTGTATTTGAAACATTTATTCCTTCTCTAGGAAGGCCTGCATTGCTATAATACTTCGCTGTTATGACTGCCCTTGCTGTATCCCAAAGGGTTTGGGACTATTGTGTTTTCATGTTCATTGATGTCCATGTACTTTTTAATTTCCTCTTTAATTTCTTGGTTAACTAACACATTCATTCTTTAGTAGGATGTTCTTTAGTCTCCAAATACTTGTGGTCTTTGTAAATTTTTTCTTTTGGTTGATTCTAAGTTTCATAGCATTGTGATCTGAAAATATGCATGGTATTATATTGATCTTTTTGTACTTACTGAGGCCTGATTTGTGACCCAGCATGTGACCTGTTCTGGAGACTGTTCCATGTGCACTTGAGAATAATGTGTATTCTGCTGCTTTAGGATAAAATGTTTTTGAAAATATCTGTTAAGCCTATCTGGTCCAGTATGCCATACAAATCCATTTTTTCCTTGTTGATGTTTTGCTTAGATGATCTGTTCATTGTTGTAAGTGGGGTTTTGAAGTTCCCTACTATTATGATATTATTATGAGCTTCTTTATGTTTGTGATTAATTTATTAATATATTTGGGTATTCCAAGTTGGAAGCATAAATATTTATAATTGTTAGATCTTCTTGGTGGATAGACCCCCTCATTATGATAATTTGCCCTTCTTCATCTCTTGTTACAATCTTTGTTTTAAAATCTAGT
The DNA here is from genome assembly GCF_008692635.1 of Crocuta crocuta. NCBI lineage: Eukaryota > Metazoa > Chordata > Mammalia > Carnivora > Hyaenidae > Crocuta > Crocuta crocuta. The sequence goes on along the minus strand of NW_027532617.1, from coordinate 134,247 downwards.
TTGTCTGATATAAGTATGGCTCCTCCAGCTTTCTTTTGACATCCATTAACATATAGATGGTTCTTCATACCCTCACTTTCAATCTGCCAATGCCTTTAGGTATAAAAGGATTCTCTTATAGGCAGCATGTAGATGGGTATTGTTCCCTTATCCATTCTGATACACTATGTCTTTTGATTGGAGTATTTAGTCCATTTACATTTAGAGTGATTATTGAAAGATATGAATTTAGTGACATATGCCTAGTCACAGACACAGTGACTGTGCCACTGGTAGAGTTGGTATTTCTGGTGGTGTTCTCTAGTCCTTTCTAGAATTTTTTGTTTTTGGTCTTTTTTGGTTTTACTCCACTCAAAGAATCCCCCTTAAAATTTCTTGCAGGACTGGTTTAGTGGTCATAAACTTCTTTAGTTTTTGTTTGTCTCGGAACTCTTTATTTCTTCTTCTGTTTTGAATAACAGCCTTGTTGGATAAAGAATTCTTGGTTGCATATTTTTCCAAATCAGTACATTGAATATATCCTGTCACTCCCTTCTATCCTGCCAAGTTTCTGTAGACATATCTGCTGTGAACCTGATCTCTTCCTTTGTAGGTTAAGGACTATCTTTCCCTTGATACTTTCATAATTCTTTCCTTGTCTGTGTATTTTGTGAATATGATTATGATATGTCTTGATGATGGTTGGTTTTTGTGGAATGTAATGGGAGTTCTCTGTGCTTCTTGGATTTTGATGTCTGTGTCCTTCCCCAGACTAGGAACATTTTCAGCTATACTTTGCTCACACAAACCTTCTGCCCCTTTTCCTCTCTCTTCATTTCCTGGGACTCCTATGATTCAAATGTTATTCCTTTTTAATAAGTCACTGAGTTCTCTAAGTCTTGTATAGTGATATTTTGCCTTTGTTTCCCTCTTTTTTTCTGCTTCATTATTTTCCATGATTTTATTTTCTATCTCACTGATTTGCCGCTCTGATTTGTCCATCTTTGCTGTCATGGTATCCATTCAAGATTGAATCTCGGTTACACATTTTTAACATCAGCCTGACTAGATTTTAGTTCTTTTATCTCTGCAGAAAGGGATTCTCTGATGTCTTCTATGCTTTTTTTTCAACTCTAGCTATTATTCTTATAATCATAGTTTTAAATTCTAGTTCAGATATCTTACTTATATCTACATTGATTAAGTCCCTGGCCATCATTTCCTCCTGTTCATTCTTTTTGGGTGAACTGTTCCATTTTGTCATTTGGATGAAGAAAAACATTAGTAAAATAAAAAGTAAAAATTAAAAAATTAAAAAAAGAAACAAAACAAAATCAAATCAAATAAAGGAAGCTAGATGTCAGGTGTGTTTCAGTCTGTTTGCTGAAAGAAGCTTAATAGAAGAGAGAAAAAAGAGAAAGGAAAGAGAAAAAGGTAAAAAAAAAATTAAATAGTAAAATAGAATAAAAGAAAATAAAATAGAATAAAACATTAGAAATGAAAAAGAATTTGCTTTTTCTGTATCCAAGAACAAGAAAGAAAGAAAAGCAAGAGCAAAGAAATGAATAAGTGAACCAGCAAACACAATGAAACCCAAATGAAGTTACATCCAGTTTCCCCTAGAACTGAAACTTGAATCACACTACATACGCCAAGCAGGTGGAGGGATTTGTGCTGCTCTTCTGGGGGATATGGCTGGAGGGCACAGTTGGGTAGGGCTTGGTGTAATTGCTCCATTTTCTACTTGGTGGCGCTGCTTAGTTTACTAAGGTGGATCTGTGTGTGTATGTGCACGTGTGTGGTGTGTGCATGGTAGGGGTGAAAATGGCCTCACCCAACTCTGCAGTCTCTGGCACAGGAACTTTGCACTCTCACCAACCCGTAGTCAAGCACCCCTCCTTGGTGTCAGGCCACTGTCCACTCCCCACCTTTACTCTGTCCATGTCCAAGCTGCCCACCTGCCCGGTGACCCTTCACTCCAGAGTTTTATCTCAGATGGGGTTGTATTGGAAAACCCCATGTTTCAGAGACCCCTGGGGCTTGGACCTGTGCTACTCTCTAGGGAAGGGTCTCGCTGAGCAATGGATAGGTGCTGTCTTCCCTCCCAGAAAACATCTGTGTGATCACACAGCAGCAGAGATTCAGAGATTATGGCAAATCACAACACATGGCTGGGCCAGGTTTCCCTGTACTCTGTCATCTTTGTCCCAATACCAACAAATGTGGATACTCTTCGGGGTCCACTGGGACCTTTACCTGTGGGGAGGCCATTGGACCTCTACCAAATGCACTCCAAGCAGGGGAACTGCTTCTCCCCATGTGGCACATGGACTCCTTAGACCCCACTGCCTATTGGGGATTCTCCCTGCTTCTTCACCAGAGCACCACCAGGTACTAAGCTCCACTGTTTAGAGAATTCTGGTGCTATTGAAACCCTGTCCTTTCTCCCTATCAATAGTTTTGGGAACAGATTTCTTCTCCAGTCCCTTGTGAGTGTTTTCATTCTTTCTCTCTAGCTGCTTTCGGGGGGAGTGCTTTAGTTGCACAATCCTGATGGACCACACTCTCCCCCTTTCTATTTCTCTCTCTGTCCTCTTTCCACAAAAACACCAGTTTTTTCCACAAAAACACACTATTGTGGAAAAGCGGTTCCACAGCTTTTCTCTCTCCCAGCTCACGTCTCCACACTGCATACCTGCCAAGTTCTGTGGCTCAACTTATGCAGCTTGCTGCTTTAATCTTCAGCTCAATTTCCTGGGTGTTCAAAATGGTTTGATGCTCATCTGGCTGGGGCTCAGGGATGAGACAAGCTCAGGATCCCCATACTACTTCTCCATCTTAACCCCTCTTCTTATTTGTTCCTTCTTTACTCCTTGAAATGACAGAGAAAGGTGGGGCAAGGGCAGGTACACAGAGATGCCAAAACAAGATGCTAATGACCTGATCTCACAACACTGAGCATCTTCTGCCACCTGTCTGTAGGTGACACTCAAAAACAAGCTTGTTTTCCCAGTCAATGCTCCCTTGGCATCTTCCAGATTTGCCACTGGCTCCAGACACTCTGGCATAACTCCCATTACCCTAGAGCCCATAGCTTGGTCAGCAACACAGAGGCCCTGAAGGCATATCATACCAGTTTGGAGCAGTGAGGGGTTAGCTGAGTTCTGTCTGTGCAGTTTGAGGACCATGAGGCCTGGGCTGGCTATGAGACAGCTGTTTGCTTTGGCAACCTACTACGGTGGGTCAAGCAGGACACCAGCAATCTGGAAGTCACTTACAGTTTGTTTGGAAGATGTTTCTAACCAGAATTGAGTTCTCAAGGCAGCATAAGATCCTGCCTGTACTAACCCATAGACTCACTGGCCATTAAGCTGTAAGGGCCTTGGGGTCCACCTAGTAGTCAAGCATTTCCCTAAACAGGTAACTCAAGTACTGATTTTTAGGATGGTCAACAGGTTTTAACCCCCAAAAAGTGTCTCAGAATCAAGGAAATTTGTAGAACCTTGAATTAAAAACAAATTAAGATTCTTTTTTACATGCCTTCTCAGAATTTCATTTCCAAGAAGGCAGAATTTCTTCAATTTTGCTGTGTGACTCTTTGCTGGAAGCCAAGTTTCCTTATTTGTACTATAGAAATAATAATGCCCACCTTGGAGAATTGCTATGAGGTTGAATGAGATCATGAGCTGAGAAGCATTTAGCATAGTATCTCACATACTAGGTGTCAGCAAATTTTAGTTCCCTTCTCTTTCTCCTATGCCTTTCGTTCTTCTTTCAAATCTTCCCCTAGGTTCAGTACGTTATCTGTATATACAACCTTCTATGAAATTATGTAAAACTGATTTCCTGGCCTCTGGATGGCGTCAGGATATTTATGTATGCCACAAAGGCTCCTACCCAGCTTATCTGGTAGGACAGGGGAACCCCAGAACCAATGGGGCAAAAATCCTGCTAAACACAGAAATGCGGCACCCACGGCACAGTGCAAGTGGGGTAACCAATCCCCAGTCTCCAGTGGCAGTTTTGCCTCCTCCCAAATCACCAAGGACTCACAGGTAGAGTCCTAAGTTCTCCGCACAGATTCATAATCACAAAAGAGGTGATGTGGCAGCCAGCTCAATGGAAGAAGCTCTAGGCCAAAATCAGAATTTTTCAGCTCTCTACTTACCCTAGCCAGGGCATGGCGGCACTTCCTCGGTTGTAAAACGCAGGGATGTGGGCAGATGATCTTCATCTTTCTTTGTAATCTGCATGGATCCCCATTTTAAAGGTTACCAGCTGTGGTTTAATCAGAAGTCCAAGAAGTATAAGTCCATGCACCCCAAATATATTTTATTGAGACTGGAGCAATTACAATAAAGTACTCATTATGGCACACTGGAAAGACTCGAGTTCTACAAATTCCACATTCACAAATACAAATACAGGGAACAAGGGGAATGGGGAAGACAAGGTACTACAGGAAACCTAGACCTATGGGCCGTCTGTGGGTCTTCCCCCAGAAGGGCCTTCTCTGATTTGGCAGTATTTCTAGATTCCCTCAGAGAGGAGCAAAGCAAACTCTCCCCTGATTCTAGAGCAGGGGACAAACTATCTGTAGTCCTGCTGCCTATTCTCTTTCTGGTTCAAAGAATTTCTATGGCAGCATTAGGATGAAACCATTAGCTACCTCTTGACATCACAGAGACAGTAGGCACACGCATGGGAGCCCCTGGCTTAGAAAGTCCATCCTGGGATCCATATGGGCTTAGAAGCCTCTCTGTCCCATGGAAGTCAAATATTTCAAACATTCTCATAAACAGAATACTATAACGAACCCCTATGTTTCATTATAGGAAAGCAGATGATATGACCAAGTTCAGTTTCAATTAACAGTCAAGAGATCTAAGTAAACCTTGGACAAAGCTCTTCTCCCCAAACCTCAGTTTTCTACTCAGCTCCATATCCATGTTTGCTTTCAAATCTCTCTGGTGCTCAAAAGAAACCTAAAATCAGTGTGAGAATGGCAATTGTTTAGGGTGGGTGAATTAAGCACTATTCTGCCTGCGTCTTCTGGGTGACACAGTAAGCCACTCACGACCAGACAGACAATAATGAAAACAGTCTCTGGAATGATATTTCTCTGGCATGTTGAGTCCTTAAAGAGTATCACAATGTCACAGGTTTCTGTAAATGACACGTGAGCCACCAAGGTGATGTTGACAAGTGAGTTGTCTTCAGGGAACTGGCATGAAGAAGCCTTATTATTTAGACAACACAGAGAAGTGGCCTGTCTAGACAGCTTGTGAGGATGAAGTGTCTAAGTACAATTATTTCTGGCATGTTGGAAAGCCTGCTCCATCATCTCCTGTAAAAGCAGGGCAGTGTTTTTACCACCTCTTGTTCTATGTGAGTGCACAAGAGAAGAAATTATGCCTCCTGTATGAGTTTTGGTCCCTGGCTCATCACAATGGCCGCCATCTGAGAGGAGGTACTTCATCCGGGTCTTTCCCACCACTGTTAGCTCTGACAGCCTACTCCTTGGGTTCCTCTCCCACCACTTCTTCCAACTCTTCCACTGGACACTGTTCCTGGGAGAGGGGCTCAGCAGTTCTCTGCTATGCCCGGTTTCTTGCTTATCTCTACATGAAACGTGTAATTCAGAGTGGAATGAAAAGCGCGTGTGCACACATGCAGACATGCATGCGCACAGACACACAAAGAGTTGCAAGTAAATCCTCGGCGTGTTAACAAAACTCATCAGAGTTGGTGGGAGAATGGGGTGATGTTTGTTTTCTTCTTTGTACTTTTCTAAATTTTCCAAAGTTTTAGAATAATAATTCTTCTTTAAGAGAACTCAGTAATTTTTCTTTGCATTAGGGACTGAATCGGTCCTGTCTTGCCATGTATCCAAGCCAGCCACCACACCATTGTGATTCATCCCGGCCCAGGACTTCGAAAAGTGACGCAGAAAAATGTGGCAGCTCTGGCTCACTCACCTTTCACTGGTCAATGACCTTTTTTTTAAGCAGAGTTCTGTGCATCTGGGTCAGCCACACCCCAAGTATGACTCAGGTGTCCTTTATGGATGTTCGGTGGTAGGAAGTGTTATTAGGCAGCTGACTGACTCAGCCCTCATGTGGGCTGAAGCTGGCCTGGGTTATCTGGCTCAGGGAACCCAGGTGATAGGCTCTGTGGCATTTCTTAGACAGGGATTCATAAACACGTGTCTAATTGGGTAGTTGCCTTTTAGTTTTCACACCAAATGGGGTAGGAGGCTAGACAGAGTTTCCTAGGAAATCAAGATTCCCATGGCTTCTGTAGGACCTTGTTTTTAGCACTGTTAGGGTCATGGGTGAAAGGACAGGCTTTTTCCCCAGTCTCCGTCCTCAGGCCCTTTCCCAACCTCAGCTGGAGAGAGAGCCCTCCCCCTTCCTCTTCTCACCCTCCTCTAACTCACTGCCACAATGGGCTCCACAGAAGACAGGTCTGTCTTTCCAGACTGGAGTTGGGAGGAGGGCAGAAGGTTGTTGGCTAGTGGAGCCCTCCGGCCACTGGTCTTCTCTGTCCAAGCTACCCTGAAGGAAGGGATTGGGGAAGGTGGCCTTTCCTCCTGGGGCTTGGGCAGCCTCTGGCACATGCTCAGTAACGCTTTCAGCTCGACCCTGAAGTTCTCATTGAGCCAGCAATAGATGAAGGGATTGTAGCAAGTGCTGCTCATGGCAAACCAGTGGAAGGCGAAGTAGAGGGCATTGTTGGTGTGGATGACCTTGCTGGACAGGAGGAGGACATAGCAGTTGAGGGGGAACCAGCAGAGGGCAAAGAGGACCACCACGAGCATCAGCATCTTGATGGTCTTCTTCTTCTTGCGCCGCAGGGCCAGGTACTGCTCTGTGGTCACATCGCCGATTGTGTTGCACAACCACAGCTTCTTGGCCACACGGGCGTAGGCCACGGAGATGATGAGGAGGGGCAGGATATAAAGCAGGATGAAGGTAGCCAAGTCCAGGTACTTCCAGAAGAGGTCAGCTGGCTCAGGGAAGTCTGGCAGGCACAGGGAGCGGACAACGTCCTCACTGGTGACGGGAGAGAGAGGGAGAGAGAGAAACAGAGATACAGACAGAGGGAGGCAGAGAGAGGGGAAGAGAGAGGAAGGTGTGCCATTAGTGTGGAAAGGCCTCATCCCAAGAGGCACTAGCCTTTCTCTCTGTTAGGCTCTAGGCACATCCATTATTTTGCTGTAGTGTAATTATTTGACTACAGTTCTGGCTCTCCCACTAGATTGGGGGGTTTTATAAGGATAAGGAAAACACCTGCTGTTTTGTGTTCTTTTAACCTTATGTTATTCCTAGCCTGTAACAGAGACCCAGTAAATATTTGTTCGATGAGTGAATACAACACTGGCATTCCTAGTCTTAGAACTAACTCATACTGAGAGCACAATGTACTCGGGAAATCTTGGAATTCCTCATTTGACTACCTGCTCCCATTCCAGAGGGGAACTAAGGAATGGGAAAAAGAGACGATGGGCCTTGAGAATGTGAGTGGCAAAGCCTGAACTAGCATAACTTCAGCCGTTCATGTAACAGGTATTTATCTTCTATGGGATGTACCCAGTCCTCCTGGAAGAAACCCTAGAGCTGGTGTGTTGAGACTCTGCAGACTAGGACCCCCTGAATGAGGGGGCACAAGCCACCCACACAGCACTGGCTGGTACCTCACTTGGTGTCCAAGCTCCCCCTTTGGGGAAGTGAAACCCTGGGGCCATTCTGATTGAAGGCGCAGTTTCAATACACTCATACAAAAGAAGTAAAGTCACAGGATTTATTACTTACAGATTCCAGAATGGAGATGCAAGGAGCTGAGGGGAAGGGCAGTCCCCTGTCCCAGGTCATGAGCAAGCAAGGGCTGCAAGCACCTATTATTTATAAGGTGGTGAGGGTGCAGTCGCTAATTTTTCACAGTCTCAACTCTAAGTGGTCATTTTATCTTATTTTATTTATTTATTTTTTTTTGAGAGAGAGAAATAGAGTATGAGCAAGGGAGAGGGGAAGGTGGGGGAGGGAAGGAGAGAGAGGGAGGGGCAGGCTTAAGCAGATTCCACGCTCAGCACAGAGCCTGATGCAGGGCTGGGATCATGACCTGAGCCAAAATCAAGAGTTGGATGCTTAACTGAGTCACACAGGTGTCCCTCTGAGTGGTCATTTTAAAAGGTGACCAGGAAAAGTAAGGTGGGAACTTGTGGAGTCCTAACCTTGAGTCCCAGTCTAAATGCCCAGACTGTGGGTGTGAACAGGGTTGTCATACTGTAAAATGTCTAGGCAGCAACTCCAAATGGCTGTTTTTTCATCACACTATGTGGCTTGTTGCACTTGTTATATGTGCTGATGGCTATCACTACTGAAAGAAAGAGAATTCTCTCTGCTTTTGTTGGCAGAAAAAAAATAGCTCCCCATGTTTGAAGGCAGATGGGAGTCTGAGTGCTAGGAAATTTGGGTATGTGATTCGTTTCGATATCATAGAATATGGGGAGGGGGAGATTTTATAAATTACAGTTGACCCTTGAGCAACATACAGGTTAGGGGCATTTCCCCCTGCACCGCTGAAAACCCATTTTGACTTTTGACTACCCCCAAATTTACTAATAGCCTACTATTGACGGGATGTCATATCTATAACATGAACAGTTGATGAACACATATTTTGTATATGTATTATATACTGTATTCTTACAATAAAGTAAGCTAAGGAAAAGAAGATGCTATTAAAACCATAAGGAAGAGAAAATAGTTACAGTATTGTACCATATTAATTGAAAAAAATCCACATAGAAGTGGACCCACACAGTCCAAACTAGTGTTGTTCAGGGTCAACTGTAGTTGTAATCAGCCTTCAGAGCTTGTTCTCCTGACCCTGCTTACGTCACAGGAATGTGTGTTTTGAAGTGTTGGTTTCAGGCGGAGCAGCACACGGTTACCGTAGGACACGCGAGCACTGCACCCCCTAGCTTCCCTCATATCCCCTTTACTGGTCTGGAGTGCCAGGCTGCTAGCTCCTGGCCAACCCCCAAGAAGCAGCCGGCACCTGTGATCTTGTAGCGCCAAGCACTGTCTTAGGATCACTAAAGTCATTTCCTACAGATCTGCTAAGACCCAAAGTGGCTGGGAGTTTTTGATTTCTGCAGGGAGCCCAGAATATGACAGCCCAGCTCCCTGGCCTCAATGCTGAACAAACGCTGTGTTGTCTTTGCTCTACAGCACCCCCCGTGCTGCTGGCTGTAGCTTCCCCTGACATCCCTCCACCCCACTCCACCCTACTCCACCCTACTCCACCCTACTCCACCCCACTCCACCCCACTCCACCCTACTCCACCCTACTCCATGCAAAAGTGCACCCTCCCTTGGTCTCTTGCTATCCTGCCTGCTCACTCCCTTATCCATCCCTCCTGGGAGCACTTCCTTAAAAACTCACAAGCACGATCTGCATCTGAGGTCCTACTTCTAAGGAACCTCATCTAAAACAAGTACGAACTGATGAAAATCACTCTAAGTGCACTCATTCATTTGTTCATTCATTCATTCTTTATGTATTAAGGGCTCATTATATGGAAGTAGTGAGTCAGGTGCTAGGGACACCATGGTAGCAAAATCAGAAATGGGCAGGCTCTGCCCAACCTCACAGTCTAGCTGGGGAGATCACCTTCAGTGACCTAGTTAGCACACACAAGGGTTCACTCAGTTTAAAAAACTGAGTCCTTTGAAAGAAATTCTTGTTCTGTGAGAACACAGGACAAAGAAACCTCAATGGGAGGTAGAAGATAGAGCATCCTGCCTCAGACACACAGACACATGCATGTTTTATTTATACGTCGTGTGAGAGAATTTAAACATCGCCATTTTAAACAAGGTCTGGGAGACTTTGATTCTTAGTCTGTGTGAGTACATGTCTCCAGTGAAAGAAGCCGTTGGCTCTTGCCTTGACCTTGCAGAAAAACTGGGTGGAGCATAAGGAGGAAGCTGAAGTTGCTGAGGGGAAAAGATGAGGAAAAGCAGAAAAAATGCCACAGTTAGGCCTCAGGCTCGGAAGCAAGAGAATGGGGGACAGAGAGAACGGGTGGGTGCAGCAGGTACTAGTAACTCAGGCTCAGAGGGGGCTCAGACTTCCCTCTGTCAAGATCCTCTGAGTCTCCGGGCTGCTCCTTACTAGTTAACTCACCTGTACTTGAAGGTAAATAATTTCTGGCAGATGGCATGTGGGAGTGAAAAGAACGTAGCCATGGTCCAGATGACCGTGATGTAGATGACACCTTTTGTGATCGAGATCCGGGGTTTTAACGGATGCATAATGACCTGGAAAACAAGCAAGCTGTGCTTCACTGGCTGAAGAAGTTTGGAGGCAGATCAAATCTCAGTGACGGAGCTCACGTGCCGCACTAAGGCAGGTCGGTCCTATTTATAAACAAGCACCCCTTCCTTCAGTATTAAGCCCCTGAGCTGCACCACCCCACCGTGCACCTCCAGAGGTAACAAGAAGGTGTCGTCTGGACTCAGACACCCCAGGCAGCTCAGATGCCTCTTGCAGGTTATATGTGACGGAACCAGAGTGCGGTGAGGGCGTGGTGGAGGGGTGAAGCAGGAGGTCTGCTTACATGACAGCCACAAGGCCAGAAGAGGGACAAGTCACAGTCAGCCTCCACCGTGGGATGTGATCACGTCCCCCTGTGACGCTAGCGAGACCCCTTAGCTTATGGAGGGCTCTGAGAGGACCTGAGGTGACAAGCCTAGAGAGAGGAGTCTCTGTCTCCTTGTCATGGGAAGTTGCACTGACATTTATTTGGGGGTTCACAACACTGTTTACAAAGGCTATTTCTAAATTGTGGGGTCCAGCTTTCCCACGGCTATAGTAAAGCCTGGGTTACAGGCTTTGAGCTGAAAAGCATTTTGGAATTACTAGTTTGACAATCCGTTCTGCTAAAAGGTTTCAGTAAGGATTCGGGAACTTATGGGCACCCCCATTTTAAGATTAGGATCATTATTTCTTGAAAAAGGCATTCTGAGACAGGTGAATCCGGGGTCAGGGAGAGAGGTCCTAAAGAGCTGCCACCACCTAAGGATGTCATCCCAGGATACAGCGGACATTCTGGCTGTGTCCTCGCAAATTCTTCTCCAGGCTCTTTCAAGATTTTATGGGAGGAAGTGACTAGGCTTTAGAAGGTGCTCAGCACAGCCCTCTTCTGGATTTTGCCATAGTTGCCCCTCACACTCCCTCGTTGTTCGGGTTGCTGAAGGAAGTGAAAGGCTGGGTCAGAGGCCCCAGACATCAGTCAAAGATTTCACTGGTTTGGGAAAAGGCCCCATTTTGGAGTTTATGTCACGGCAACGTGATCGATGTTGGCAAGACCTACCCCCTTGTTCCTCAGGCCCACCTCTGGCCCAAGGGGCAAGTGTCGGTTAGGGTGTGTTAAGTGGGGGCAAGCACAGGCCAGGGAAAGGTACCCCAGAGTCCCTCTTGTTGAATTAGGGGGAAGGTGAAGAAAAGGCAGAAAACATTCGTAGGCAGCCTTTTCAGACTTTGCCCAGAGCATCTGCAATATAAATGCCAAAATGATGGAATTTCGGGGCTAAAGAGATCTCAAAGTTTGCCAAGCCCAATTCCCTACCGGATAACGAATGTCCTCTCTACAACATCCCTATCAAGTGTCATCCAGACCTTACTTAAAAATGGCCGGGGAAATGAAACTCATTACCTCCCCAGGCAGCTTCGTTCCGCTAGAAAATTCTTTCTCATACTGAGCTGCATCTTTGAATTCGCATCTTTAAGGCCTCCTCTCCTTTGCACCTCTTGCGGCTCCTCAGAATAAATTCTTCCTCTCTTTGTCCTGCTGGCCCTTATGATATCGGCCACCTTGAGTCTTCCCAGAGGAGGGTGGTCTCGTGATCAGGGCTGAGGTTTGACGCCAGACAGACCTCAGTGCTAATCCTGGCCTCAACATTCACTGGGCATGTGATCTTGGGAAAGCTACCCATGCACTTTTCTGAGCTTCCATTCCTTGATTCGGCACCGATCTAAGTATAACCACATGGATTTGCGGAGTTAGCACATGCAAGGTCCTTGCCAGGGAGCCATCCTCTTGCTGGATAGAGTCCTCTTTGATTTCCTTTACTACATCCACCATGTGCATCTGGTGGGCAGGGCAGCGGCTGCGTGCGCCTGCCACATGGCACCCTAGCTTGTTTTCCTCCTCAACAACTTGGGCTAGGGAGTATCCATCTCCCTTGTCTCTGACCTGCAACGATCTGCCAATCTCTTTGCACCTGTGAGTTTCAGGTTTGCTTTTCTACCCCCAAAACAAGCTCATTAATTTCTGAGGCACAAAATATAAGCAACAAGTCTTTGTTCGAACAACAAACTGGGAATAACTTGATGTAGCACTTAGCACAAAGGTTTTAAAATGCCTAATCTAAGTGCTCATATTGGCCAATAAAAGATGACAGATACACTTACTGAAAACAGTGCTAAAATGCTGTCTCGAGGGTCCCTGCAGCTCCCCGGAAAGCAAAGCCCGAGGGGGAAGGACGGGGTGTTGGGGGTAGGTGCCCTCACCTGGTGGCGGTCAACGGCAATGGCTGTCAACGTCAGTGCTGAGACGTGCAGGGAGCAGTACTGGGCAAAGCGGCTGACGTGGCACATGCCTTTCCCGAACACCCATGTGCTGTTCACAAAGCGGACCTGGAAACCAACCCGCAGAGGTCAGAAGACAAACAGGGCCTTGACCCTAACCCCTCACCCCCTGCCTGCGGCCTCTGAGGAGTATCCCTTGGGAGGCTTCTTCCGGCTCCTCTCTTCTTCCATTCCACATGACTAAACTGTGGGCCACGCGTGATTTTCCCCAGCAGGACTCACTGTCAATCATCGATTCCACAAACCTGAGCTTCTGCTGGGGCCACGCCTTGTTAGGTGCCAGGAGGGCGTGGGCCAACATGGGCCTTCCAGTTGGGCTTCTCACCTCTACCAGTTTCAAGCTATGTGATCTTGGGCAAGGGGTGTCATCTCCCTGAACCTCAGTTTCCTCATTTGCAAAAAAAAGGAAGGCTTAAAAATCTCTACCTTAAGGGCTTATTGTACAGATCAAGGTTTTAAAAAGTCTATAAAGGGTGGAACACAACGTCTGGCAGATTGGTAAAGATATTCTTAGAAATAAATAGTAGCTATTTTTATGGTAATAATAAAATCCATTCTTAGTCCACACAAGTTCAGACTAATGGGGGAGACACATGTGAAAAATCACAACATAGCGTGTAGGCTGTGCTCTCTAATGCTGATGAAGCAGGCCTTGCCACGTCATCTGGGAAGGGGCCTGAGGGGCCTGGAGGAGTGGGAGGGGGAGCAGAGCGAGAGAATGGCAAGCTGCAGGACAGTGTGGGGGTGTGGGGCCCTGGGAGCGGGCCTGGGCCCCACACCGTCCATGGCTATGTGCTCACTCATTCAGTGACTGGGCAGCTCCTGTGAATGATGCCCACGTTCAAGAAACATCAAGCACTGATTCTGAACAAGGAGCTTCCGGTCTGGGTGGAGGACTCAGGTGCCTCAGGATGCAAGAAAGGTAGCACTCAGTGCCCACAGAAGCCCAGACGGAGGGCTTCAGGGCTGCGAGGTGGGAATGGAGTGGGCTGAGGTGGAGGTGAAAAATGATAGAGAAAGATCTAGAGGAAGCGCGTCCGACAGAAAGAAGATCATGTAGTGGTTTACAGCAGAGCGCGTGCCTCTTACAGCTGTCACCCAGGGCGAGGCACTTAGGCCCCACAAGCACCACTACCCCATCTGTAAAATGGCAGCTAACTGTCATCGTATGGTTGTCAGGAAAGTCAGAGGAGAGACGATACGAGCAGGTGCAGCAGTGCCTTGAACAATAGTAACTAAGCACTCAATTACCCTCATTATGACACATGAGGCATTCGAGATGAGCTTTAAAGAGTAAGCAGCGTTTGCACTTGCGGCAGTAAGAAGAAAGGCTGGGCGCTGAGTCAGAAATCCCAGGACCTATTTGAGGAAAGAGGAGGAGTGGGGTGGAAGAGAGTCGGGAAGGACGGGGCTGGCTGGATCATGTCACTAGGGCCACAGCTTTATTCTCGGTGGGGCTGGCAGGTAGCAGCCCTATGAGGCTTTTGAGCAGGCCAGTAACACGACCGAGATCCTTAGCTCCCCCGACTGCTCGCCTCCCACATTCAGTCCATTACAAAGTCAACCAGTGCTCCCTGTACATGGCTTTCAGATTCCTCCCAAGGCCGCGGCCCTCATTTCTCACCTGGACCTTCACAAGTCTCCTAGCTGCCACCCTTGTCCTCCAGGCTTGTCGTCTTGTCATTCAGCCTTCGCTGGTATTTTTCTGAACCAAAAATCAGATTACTGTCACCTTCCTGCTTAGAATCATCCTGGCCCTCAGACGGAGCCAGATGCCTTAGGAGATTCCAGGCCCCTTCGCGAGCTGGCCCCAGCCTTCCTCTCTGGCCCCCCTGCGCTTGTCCCCACGCCCCACCCCTGTCCCTTCCACGTCACCGCTGCAGCTGCATCAAGCCTCTCAACATTCCCTCAACACACCATGACCGTGATGCCCTTTGCCTTTGTTCTCCAGGTCCCTCTACATGGAGCGTTCATCTCCCCCTGGGAAATTCCTGCTCTTGCAGGCCCTTGGACATGTCATGTTCTTTGCACAGTCTCCTCTGACCCTCCCATGGGACTCAGGCAGGACAGAATAAAGGATTCTCTCCTCGGGGCTCCACGGCACTCTACACATTCTCTGCCGTGGTTACTGTGAGTAACTGTTTGCTTTTCTCTCAATGACCAGGGCTGGACTTGATGCTCAGTGTCATGTGTAAAGTGGACAGGAAAGGGGACCAGGGAGAAAGAATATTGTCACCAAGTAGCTGGAAGACAGGATGCCTTACCGAGTCAGAGAGGTTGGCTGGGGGCTTCAGAAGATCCTCCTCCCTACCCTTTCATTATCCCAGCTTGCCAGCACCTTGTAAGCTCTAACAGGAATTTAGACTGGGGTAGTTATACGGGTCAGGTTCAAGGCCAAGCGTGCTTAGAGGAGGGCTGGGTTCTCAGGACCCTGATACTTCTTCTCTTGCAGGAGATCACCTAAGGCAGGACTTGTCAGGCCCCGGCCACAGCCTAGCCTGGGGCTCATGGCTTCTCTCCCCAACCCCCCAGCCTCCTGTGCCGGCAGAAGATTTAATTTTGGGTAGTGCTCTGGGCAGCAGCACAGGGGCCAGGCCCCGGGGCCAGCGCTCATCCTGGGTGTATCAGCCCAGCCCTGGCGTGCACAGAACCCAAGGGGCAGGGGCAGCCAGGGGGAGCCAGAGGTACACCNGGGGCATGGTATTTGGAAGCCCTTTTGTCCTCGGCTCGAGGATTCTGAGAAGCCATGAATCAGTTAGATATCAACTGGCAGGAGAGCAGGAAAAGTCCATGCTTCGGAACAGTGGAAGCTTAGCGTGGTCCAAGAGCCCTCCTCACCCGCCACCCCAAGGGCTGGTGGCTTAGTAGACAGACCCGTGACTCGAGTCATTCTCATCCTGGCTCTGCCCACTAGTAGCTAAGTGACCCTGGACAGGGGATTGAACCTCTCCGTGCCTTAGTTTCCTCATCTGCAAAAGGGAATATTCTCATAAGTGAGGACAAAGGCAGAATGTAGTTTTAAAATGTGAGGTTTGAAAGGACTTGCACATAGGTGGATGGATTTGTGGGAGTTCACCCTCTTCTTTTGGCTTGTCTATTATTTCTGGTTGAGTGTGTATATGTGAGAGAGAGAGAGAGACAGAGAGCGAGGTACGAACAGACACTGCTTTGTTAATAACTCAGATAACAATAAGGTTATTCCATAAAGTGAAAAAAACATAACACTCATGCTGCAGAAACATAAAGGATCACTGTCATTAGATTGCTCAGTCATAGCCCTCACAGTCCCAAACCACCATGAGCACCACGCTCCCAAGTCACAGAGGGACAGAAATGACACCACTAAATGCTGAGCAGCCAGGGCTTGGGAGCCACATCTGCCACCGAGTGCAAGTGCCCCCAGCCTCTTCCTGGGCTCCAAGCCCACCTCATTCTCATGTCTTCCCCAACACACACTGCCTACACAGCCTCGCTATCAAACCACAAAAGAGAAACACAATTTAAGTAAGTGGTCTAGGAAAACGCACTTATGTTTCCATTAACGATTAGCAATTGATATATCAGCCGCGGCACAAAGCAGTCTCCTAGGGTGGGGGCGGCATTTAATGGACTGGATTTCGGGGGTAGGGGGCGGG
>NW_027532617.1:117165-117953 GCF_008692635.1 Crocuta crocuta | reverse complement strand
GGAGTTCGGGGGGCGGGGGCGGGTGACCTAACAATCTCTGCCAACATTTACAGAGGCCTCGATTTACTGCTTGATTATCCAACAGGCCCACGTGCACGGCCATGAAGTCGTAAATGGTCATTTGCTCCCGGTGGACGGCAGACACTCCAATCATGGGCCCCACCGCCCCCAGCTGCAGAAGCTCGTGCTCAAAGGTGATGAGACAGAGACAGTGAAGGGAAGAGAAAGAGAGAAGGAAGAAGGACAGAAGGAAGGGAGGGAAAGAGGAGTATAGACCCCCAGACGGAGGAACAGACATAACGACAGTCACAGAGAGGGGAAAAAGAAGAAGACACAAAAAGTCTACGAACTGGAGCGAGAGGAGAGGTGAGCGAAGAGGGCAGAGGGGAAGGAGCTGGAAAGGGACCCGGGGANCCGGCAGGCGGGGGGCCGGGGCCTCACCAAGGTGAAGGGCGTGTTGAGCAGCGTGATCATGATGTCGGCGACCGCCAGGTTGACGATGAAGAGGCTGGTGGCCGAGTGCATTCGCTGGTTCTTGAAGATGACATGACACACCAGCACGTTGCCGAAGAGCGAGAAGACAATGATGAAGGAGTAAGCCACGATGAGCAGGGCTTTCACCGTGGGGTTCTGGGACTCAGCCCCGTAGCGCCTCCGGCCCACAAAGTTCTGCCAGTCGGAGAAGGTGTAGTTGCTCCAGAAGAAGTGCGAGGCGTTGGGCATGGCCAGGGCCGCCTCCAGGCCCGGCTCGTCGGCCCGGCCCTCGGGGCGCTCGGCGGCCCGCACCT
>NW_027532617.1:116841-117020 GCF_008692635.1 Crocuta crocuta | reverse complement strand
GCGAAACTCCGCCCGGCTTCCGAGCCGCTGTCCCCCCCGCGCGCGCTCCGCCCGCGGCCACGCCGGGAGCGAAACTCCGCCCGGCTTCCCAGCGCTTTCCCTAAATCACACTCGCCCCTCCACCCCGCCCCAGCCCCGTTACTGTCAAGGGAGCAGGCGGGCGGGGGGAAGGCGGGGCG
>NW_027532617.1:87482-116557 GCF_008692635.1 Crocuta crocuta | reverse complement strand
CCGCCCGCTCCTGGCTGCGCCCCGCGCAGAGACGGGGGTGCATTCCAGCTGTTTCCGTCTGAGCGCCAGCCCGGGCACTGCTTCAGCCCTGCGGCGAACCCCGGTCCGGCAGTTCTGGGGACGAGGCGAGCAATGCAATAGATGTTAGGGCTTCTCCAAGCCCCACTCACTAACCCCACTTCGGACTTGCTGGAGGTTTTGTTTCCATACATTTATTGAAACAGTGTGGGGTGGGGTGGGGTGGGGCGGGGGGAGCTTGCTTTTCCAAAGAAAATCTTCAAAG
Organism: Crocuta crocuta; assembly: GCF_008692635.1. Lineage (NCBI taxonomy): Eukaryota > Metazoa > Chordata > Mammalia > Carnivora > Hyaenidae > Crocuta > Crocuta crocuta. The sequence goes on along the minus strand of NW_027532617.1, from coordinate 116,274 downwards.
CAGGACACTCTTCCGACAGGATCAGAGACTCAAAGGAGGTAAGTAGGTTTTGAAACGCTAGTAAAGGATATTACACCCACGCTTTTTGTTCTCTGCCTCCTTAACAGGAAATCTTGCTATCTCACCCGTCTTCATTCTACTGTGAAGTCTCTCACAGCCACCCGCACCCGGTCACACACTGTCCCCCATCCTGTGGAGTCAGGATCATATCACAGCTTTGTCATTCCTAGCTACGAAATCTTGGGCAAGTTACCTAACTTTTCTGGCCTTGGGGAAAAGCTTTCCTTTTCCTGCGTGTGGCGTTTTCAGAGCCCCCTGTATGCGTGTCTGACCACCTTGCTCTCTGGCACTAGATATGCAGTAATTGGTTGACTGCTTGTAACTGACCTCACCTCCATTCAAATGATAAATGGTAGACTATTTTGTCTCCTCACCCTGCTGAGTGAGCAGGGCCTTTGGGCTGGGACTCCATCAAATAACCTTCTGAAAGTCCACTTGGCCCAGGGGAAAGCCTGCTCCTCTGTCCCACCCAAACCCTGGAAAATGGGCCCTTCCCATCTCTCACTTTGGAACTTTTCCAGGAAAAGTTAGATATCAGCTTCTTTACCCCTTCAAACTCCAGGGACACAGCTCAAGCTCTCCTACGAATAAGCAGGTAGAAGATGGTTGAAGTGTCATCATAGTAAAATACAGGTGCTCTTATTGAGGTGGGAGGGAGTCTGGGAAGTCTTCCAGAAAAGTGATACTTGGGCTCAGTCCTAAGGGACCAGTAAGAGACAGGTCACAGAGGAGGAGGCAGAGGGAAGAAGATGGAGGATTCCATAAGGAAGGAACCATGGTACATGCAAAAGCCCAGAGGTGAATATGAATGTGGCACATTCAGCAACCGTGGGAGTGCAGGGTGTGGTGTGCAAGGGGACGAGTGGACAGAGAGGGCTGGAGAGCAAGGCAGCAGGCCCTCACCGGTTTTGAAATCCTCATAAAGACCTGAATGATTTCCTGACGACACTGGGAATTCTCAGAAGGGCTCTTGGTGCAAGACTGACAAGGTCAGGTCTGCATTTTAGGAAGACGCTCTAGTGACTTCCTAGGAAAGAGGTGGTTCGGGTGGCCCAGGAGTGGAGGCAAGACCTCAGTCATGGTGCTGGCAAGGGCACGAGCGAGTGGAGGGAGGAAGCAAGGCTGATTGCCACGTTTTCAGTGTGACGTCAGCCACAAAAACGCACAAAGGATCCTTCTTTGACCTCAACTCCTCCTGGAGCGTTTAGCCTACATTCTATTAGCAAGTTCCAGTGAGTCCACTCTTACTTCCAGTTTGCATGTCACATTCACTCTTGGAGCAGCTATGTCTAGGGGAGAGGATGGTGAGCACACGTCCTTCAGTTTGGCTGCTGGATCTGGTACGTCCTACAGGGTTAGGTGGTTGGAATGGGGGATTATATGACTGGTCCTAGGAGAAAGGACAAGACGGCCAGGCAGATGAAGTAAGGTAGTTAGCTCTAGAAAAAAAACCAAAGAGCCTTCTGGAAGCATTAACTCAAGAGCTTGGGTGGACTCGATGTTCTACTAAGATGACATGGCGCCACCTCAGAGAGGCAAGGCCAGAACGTGACAGGAATTTAGAGAACAGAGTAAGGCTAGTTAGTATCAAGCACAGAGAAAGAAATCAAGGGTAGGCAGTGCCCCTCGAAGCACAGTCTTTCAAGTCCCCTGCTTGGTGCTCTGTGACAGGCACGCCACTCTGGAGCACCTAGCTAATGCCTTCACTTTGATTCCGTGTTCCCAGTGCTCGCCTTGGAGATGTGAGGGTGTTTGTGCCAGATGCCTGAAACCTTGGCCCTAAAAGACACGGTGACATATGTTCATTTTTAGCTTTCCACAGAAGCAAATCCAGAGACAAAGATTCCAGTGCAAGGGCTTATTTGGGAAGTGAAGGCAAACACCAGGAGTGGGGTGGAAAAGTGAGACAAGCACAGAAGGTGGCCAATAAAGAGAGTATTGTCAGGCCAGCTACTGCTGTGAGTGACGGGAGCGTGATCCTGGCGGGAGCGCCAGCGTCAGGAATACATGTCAGCTGTCCAAACCAACGGACGAGAGCCGGATATCTACCCACCAACTCCTGTCAATCACTGGTTGAAGCTGTTCCCAGGGCTGTGATGATTCTCGTGCACTTCCGGCCTGTCAAGGAGGCAAATAAATATCGGTGTGGGTAGTTGGCAGCTGGACTGGTGGGCCTTGAAGAGGTAGAGAGTACTCACAATATCCAAGGTTAGGCACAGAGTCGAGACTCACTTCCTTTCCCTCTTCCCCAGGCATTCAGCTCTCCTGTCCCTGGTTTATCCTCAGCTGCAGGAACAGGCCAGTGCTTAATGAAGTAAGTACATCCCCCCACCCACCCCACAGCAAGACCAAAACTAAGTTTTTGAAAAAGTGCTTTCCTCAGAGGGTTTAAAGGTTCTGTAACGTTACCGTTGCTATTATGAAGAAGATTTGGGAAGACACAAAGCTGTTCTTACAGAATGAGGCAGCTCCCTCCTTGTGTGCATTCTGAATAAAATCAAGGATACCGTGCATAGTCAGGATGTGCCAAATAGTAATTATATTTTTGTCTCTAATTATAGTCACATGTATTAAACATACTGAGGAGCAGCAGAGAGTTTAACTCTTTCAAGTGGACTTGAAACAAAAAGAAAATCACCTCACAAGTATTCACAAGACAAAGAATTGTAGAATAATAATATGGAATTATAGAATAATAATATAATTATAGAATACTAATGTAGAATTGAGAGCCTCACCACATCAATATCCCTTATCCCTGGAGCTGCAAGCAATTGCTCCTTTGACACCAACATTAGCTCCTGAAATGGTCCTACTTGAGTTCAAAACTCACCACGCCCACAAATCTTCTCTGGTGCCAATCATCATGGCAGAGGGGAAGAAAGAACAATTCGCATCCTGCCAGGCAATGACAGTCACTCACAGTTGATCTATTTTAATGGCAAAGGTTGGATGTCATCATCCTTTAGTTACAAATGAATCAACTAGGGGTGCCTGGGTGGCTCAGTTGATTGAGTGTCCAACTCTTGATTTCAGCTCAGGTCATGATCCCAGGGTCATGGGATTGAGCCTTAAGCTAGGCTCTGCACTAAGGGTGGAGCCTGCTTAAGAGTCTCTCTCTCTCTCTTTCTCATTCTCTCTCTCTCTACCTCCCTCCCTCCCTATCCCCCTTTCTCAATCTCCCTCCTTCCCTCCCTCCCTCTCTCTCTCTGTCTCCCTCTGCCCTTCTACCCTGGTCTCTCTCTCTCTAAAATATATATTAAAAAAATGAATCCAGTAGACTTGACATATAAAGTATGGCTTACAATATTTTCAGTGCAATAGGAACACCGTGTGTGTGGACATGTTACACTTGGAATTGGTTTCCAAGTTCGAGTACATTGGAGCCACAGGTTAAAATGATATATTTAGGACAAGTAAAAGGAAGTCTAACTTACAGTTTGTGGCTCCAAATACTTCTGTAAGTTGTTTGAACTTACTCTGCACTTTTACATAGAAAGTTTTATAGATGGTGGAGTGGGCGGGGCACCTGGGTGGCTCAGTCGGTTAAGCGTCCCACTGTGGCTCAGGTCATGATCTCACAATGAGTTTGAGCCCCACATCGGGCTCTGTGCTGACATATCAGAATCTGTGACTCCCTCTCTTTCTGCCCCTCCCCGCTCATGCTCGGTCTTTCTCTGTCTCTCAAAAAATTAAATAAATGTTTAAAAACGGTGGAGTGGGTATTGGGCCAGCTGGTCACAGCCCATTTAACCCACAAAACAGATAAACTGCTTATACCACCACAGAACTGCTAGCCTCTGTTGGTGCTCCAGAGTGCCATCCTCCATTATCTGCTCCTCTTGAATTAAACGTCCCCATGGGTGATCTTGACCATCTCCGCTGGTTGAACCATCACTCACAAGTGACGCCAAGATCTATATTTCTGCTTACCAACACTCTTGAAAGCTCCAGATTGAAATTATACATTCAACTACTGCCTGGACGTTTCTACTTGGAATACCCACACACACTTAAAATTCAACAAGCTCCAAACTAAACTCGTTATATCCTGTTCTTCCCTTCCTTTCTTACACTTGCTCCTTTTCTCGTTCCCTGTTCACCATAGTTAGAATCTTGGGGTCATCTCACGGCCCACCCAGTGTATGATGCTATGCATTCAAATATGCTATTTCTGTCTAGAATCATCCTCTCTCTGAATCCCAGAGCCAGAAAAACTCTTCATTCTCAAAGACCTAGCTAAGTGCTCTGTCTCCTGTGAAGACTCCCTGACCCCCTTGACGGCCACAGCCTAAGAAGTGATGTTGCCATATCTACTCATTTAAAGGAGCTCCTGTAGCATTTGATCCATCCCAGTGATGTGCACTTCTCTGGTTGTACCCCACTGTTTGTGACTTCTGTCTTTCTCACTAAACTGTCAGGTCTTCAAAGCCAAGATGACGTTATTCCTAACATTACCTCTAGAGCCTAGCACAGTGCCCAGACTGGGGAAATGGTAGTATATCTATCTATCTATCTATCTATCTATCTATCTATCTATCTATCTATCTATCTATAGATATATATATAGTAGTAGACATTGAACCTGGATTCAGACAACGCGAGAATCAAGTCTCAATTCTTTTGAGTACTACTTTTTCTGTCTATTAGGATCCTTGGACATAGCTAAGTTTTAATCATATAAAATTATATGAACCTCTACCTTTTAAAAAAAATTCTATGAGAGAGAAAGAGAGCATATATGCATGCATGCAAGCAGGGGAGGAGCAGAGGGAGAGAGAATCTCAAGCAGGCTCCATGCTCAGCATGAAGCCCAACGTGGGGATCGATCCCATGACCCTGGGATCATGACCTGACCTGAGATCAAGTCAGATGCTCAACTGATTAAGCCACCTAGGTGCCCTGAACCTCCACCTTCTAAAATCATTGTAAAACCTACCTTCTGTGAAAATATTTCCTGGCTCTGTTGCTAGTTAACCACTCAAAATGAGTATTTCTTCATTAGATCTCTGAAGGGGCAAAGAGAAGATATGATTCCTCTAGTAGGTGGAGCCATGGAATTAATGTTTCAAGATTTCTGTAATCCTACAGGTTGAGTCATACTTCCTAGCACCAGCTCTAATTCTATGCTCTTAATTGCTATTGCGGTATTTTTTCTTCTTCTCTTTTATTTCTGCTGTGTGCTTTGTTTCAAATCAGATCCTCAGAAAGTGAAAGAAGATAATTAAGCATGGTACTTAAGCCATTTGGTTAATATTGCATCATATAGGGGGAGTAATGATGTCTTGTTTTAAAACAATACCAAGTAAAAATTATATTTCTAGAAGGCATCGCTGGATCTGCAACTCATTTTCACTAGATATAAGCAATAGCTACCATTGCTTTTACACTCTTGAAAAATGCTTTCATGCATTTTTTTTAATTGCCCCTCGAGGCCATTAGTTTTGAGTGCCAGAAAAAAAAGTTGTCTTTTTCTCATATTAATTTTGTGCTGATTTCTATTTTAGAAAGTTAGTACTACGATAAAGACAAATTCTAGCAATTACAGTTGAAAATTCAGCTTGCAGGCAGCGGAAACAAGAAAGTCTGTGGTGTTTGAAATATGGTCATATTTCTCTCAGGAAGAGCTATACACAGTGAAGTAAACAAGTAGGATCTGAATGTAAAAGTCATATCTTGACCAACCAGTAAGACTATAAAAAAAAAAAAAAAATCACAGGGTGTCTGGGTGGCTCAGTTGGTTGATTGTCTGACTTTTGATTTCTGCTCAGGTCATGATCTTGCTGTTTATGGGTTCAAGCCTCCCCTCGGGCTCTGTGCTGACAGGGAGGAGCCTGCTTGGGATTCTATCCCTCCCTCTTTGCCCCTCCCCGCCTCATGTGTGAGGGTGCACACATTCTCTCTCAAAATAAATGAATAAAATTGGGAAGAATCTCATTAAGGATACCATAAAAGCCTGAAATTAAGGGCAGAATAATAAGATCTACTTTATACTGTGTGGGGAAGATGACCGCACCATTTATACTATACCTACAACGTTAACTGCTAAAGGATCAGAGCGACAGGTGACTTCCAGAGACTGCAGACCCGAGCTTGAGTTAGATGGTCCATCCTGAGCTTACCTCTACCACAGTATTTTTATACAGTGTAATAACTATCTGTGTTAGCCTCTCATTAAACTGTGCTTCCTTGAGTGCAGACATTCTGTTCTTTTCATCTTTCAAAGCCAGCCTAGCATGGTACCTGGCACAGAGCAGGTCTCAGTAAATACTTAATGCATGAATATGTGAAAATAAAAATAGAATTTTTTAGAGACAAAAAATTCCAAAGCACCCAAAGAATTAAAGCAGAGCTATTAATTTGATTTAAAAGAAAAAAGTGTGTGTGTGTGTCAGATTAAGTGACAAAATCACGCAATGTCTGGAATTTGCTTCAAAATAAACTTGACTAGGAGAGGAAAAATGGATTGATGCTGGATGCTGGATACATGTTTTCACATATTTCCATCACTCAACAATGGGAAGTGTCTCTCAAAACCACAACTGGCTGTGCCCTACAGAAGTATAGGGTATAAATTACCAAGCCAACAGTTTGATTTCCTCTCTTCCAATGATGTCCTAATATATAACTCCGAATTGTCACTAGCTCACATTGGCTCCATTGACTGATCAGACCAGTATCCCACCTCTGACAGTGACAATAATAGGTTGTGGGACTGTTGTCTTCTGTAAATTAATTTTTTTTCTGAGTATAAATGGTATCTGCCTAAAGCAAAAAATTACAAAGAACATAAACAAGAAAATAAAAACTGCCACAATCCTGTTATTAACATTTTGCTGTGTCCCCTTAAAATCTTTTTACATAATAATAAAGTTTTATTGGTTTTATGTCCCTGCTTACATTACTCTGAGAACAGTTTCCATGTTCTGAATTTTTCTCAAAAGCATCCTTTTAATGGCTGCCTATTTTATCTCATGGAACACCATATTTTTCACTATAATAAATAATGCTTGATAGAATCATCTTTTTACTAAATATTTTTAGACCTTTTAGAATGGAAGTATGGTAAATAAACTTACAGGTATCCATCATCTAGCTTCAGTCCATTTTTCTTCTCTTGGCCTAGTTTATTTTGAAACAAATTCCAGACATTGCATGATTTTATCACTTAATCTGCAACACACACACACATACACACACATGCACGCACACAATTTTTTATCACATATTCTACCAATTGTACATAAATCTTTAATCATATTTCTGATTCTCCCCTTAGAGTAGAGTTAAAACAGTAGAATTCCAGGTAAAGGAGATGATAATACTTGAAGACTTACCATATTTTGCCAGATTGCTTTGCAGAAAGGATGTATCTGTTTATACTCACACTGGCAACATGAGAGCACCTCTTTCCCCCTAATACCTACTCATTTATTTAATTTTTTGAAATATGTTGAAAAAAGTTTCCTCCATTGATTTTGGGCTTTCCAATTTTCCTTCACCCAGAAACTAATGGTGAGATCTTTGGCATTAGTCACAGTTGGACCTCAATCCACAGCCTTTATAGCCATGTGACTCATACAAGTCAGTCTCTGCACATCTGCTTCCTCTTTCAATAGGTAAAAATATCCACCTCATAGAGTTTTGTAAATAGATGCAATAGTGTGTTTGTAAATGCATCGTGTACTCCTGGCACACAAAAAGGTTCAATAAATGGTGTATTTCCTTCAGACTAAAAGTTTCATGAGGTCATATCTATTGTGTTTTTTCTTTTATTGGCAGGGTGGGGGATGGGCAGTTGCTTAATGTCTGATACATGACCAGCAGTCGAATGAATGAAAAAAGTTCTGTTTGACAGTTAAAAATGACCTGCCGTTTAAAATTTAATTTAATAAAGTCCTATTTGCATTTCCAGTCTGTCTTTTTAAAAAATGCATGTCCTTTGGCCATTTAAAAATATAATTTGTCAGTTTTTACCAAATCTTTAAATATGACCACTCTCTATGTCCAAACAGTTAACCTCTAAGAATTTATTTTAAAAAAACCACAGCTATATTAACAAATAATACATATTTGGTTTTTTTCCCTTTATGCTGTTTAATGCGTTCTGGGTTTCCCAGAGTATTTTTATAATCAGAAAAAAAAAAAAAGCTGATAAATATGATCTGGGGGAAAAAACAAAATATAGAAACAAACTCCTGCTGTGGGAAATCACTATTAAGAATAGGCTTCTAGCTAAGTGTCCATCCACGGATGAATGGATCAAGAAGATGTGGTTTATCTATACCATGGGATACTACATGGCAATGAGAAACAATGAAATCTGGCCATGTGTAGCAACATGGATGGACCTTGAGGGTGTTATGCTGAGCGAAATAAGTCAGGCAGAGAAGGACAAATATATGTTTGCACGTATAGGAGGATTAGGAGGAACTTAACTGAGGAACGAGGGGGAGAAGAAGAGGGGAAATGGTGGGGGAAAGGGAGAGAGGCAAACCATGAGAGACTCTTGAATGCTGACAAAAAATGAAGACTGACGGATGTGGGGGGAAGGGAGGATGGGCATGGAGGAGGACACTTGTGGGGATGAGCACTGAGTGTTACGTGGAAACTAATTTGACAATAAACTATTTGTAAAAAAAAAAAAAAAAGAATAGGCTTTTAGCTGATGGATACATGAAACTTAGCAAAACAATCCTGAGAATCCCAGTGGAAGCCCCTTCTGAGTCTATCATCTATTACAGCCTAAACCAACGGGAAGTTATTGATATTTTGATATTCACAAGAACTTGGTCAACAGGTCACCCATATTTACTATTCTTATTTAATATGAATCCCTGTCGCCATCTGAAATGTTTCTTTCCAAGGGAAGGCTCTCTTCCTGGTATTCACCCTGCCTGGGCCAGTCACCAACGTTAGACCCAACTCAGATTCTCCTTTGGACTTCACTCTTCTTTTTTTGTATAGTCCATGTCCAAAGATGCATCAGGGTTTGAGGCTAATGATTTTAGTTCTAAGTCAGGAACTAGTCCTCAGTTATGGGAAGCAGTGTGGTCATGTGCAGAGAATGAGATTTAGATTCAGATAGAATTAGCTTTAAATCTCAGCTCTACCATTTATTACAAGTGTGACCTTATGCTTAAGCCTTTACTCTTAGCTATAATGAAAGGGTAATAATGCCTGGTTTATATGGCACCGTTATGAGAATTAAATTACTAATACTCGCGAAACCTGGGCCTGGCTTGGAAAGGAACTCTCCTGCGTGTTCCTCCTTCCTCATTCTCTTCATAGCATCTGCTGCATTTGGTGAGAAGGGACCCCTGCAGAATACAAGCAGAGGGCTGTGATTGGGACCTAAAAGTGCAGATGGAAGGAACTAGTGGGTAAAGACACAGAGGGGGTTGGGTGAGGACCAGAGCTGGAGGAAAGCCTGGATTGCCTGTTTTATAAACATAGGTGGGGGCTCAAGACAGGAGTGAAAGGCAGTACAAGGGAAAGTGGGTGTGAAGTAGGGGCCTAACAAACACTGTTACCTTCTATTGATTGACTAATGTCACGGCAGATGCAAAGGAACATTAAGCTAGGTAAATGAAGCTGATAACATTTCAGATTTAAAAAAACCCAGAAAGATCCTAGCAAGGATAGGATATCTTCCTAATCTCAAACAGCAAGCTTTAGCTCTGGCAACCAGAATCACCATCTTTGACTACCAAAGGAAATGTCCAGTGCTGCCTGCGAATAAAATCGAGATTTAAATTAAATCAACTGCAACTGACAACAGTTGAAAATTAGAACCAACCTGAAACTAGGCAGTTGTTTTTTGTTAAAACCTTGTGTTAGGTCACAAACAATATGAATATTTATAAAACTTACCTGAAAAGTTGTAGAGCCAAGAATTGTCAAGGCACACTTGAAAAAGAATAAAAAGAACTAACATTTCTTCTAGTGGACAAAATGGCTCATTATGAAATGATAGCAATTAATTCCAAATATATCAATGGACGAGAATAGGGTTCAGAAACAGGTCTACATGTGTATGTGTGTAGTGTATATATATATATATATATAGTATATATACACACTACATACTACACACTATACACACATAAAACATCAATTCCTAGCTAGACTGGAGAGTTAAATGTGAAATTCAAATCAGATAAGTTTCTGGAAGGTAACACAGAAGAATCTCTTTATGATCTCAGTATAGGGATTGGTTTTCTTTTTAAATGAGACATACAGCAATCATTAATCATTGATAAACTAAAATCAAATAAACTAGTTCATTAAGAACTTCTGTTCAACAAGACACCATTGAAGAACAAAAAGGCAAGCCACAGACAGGAGATTTTGCAATACATATATCCAGCAAAGCAACTGTATAAAATATATATATTGCAAGGATACAGAGAAGCTAGGATTCTCTTACATGGCTGGTATGAGTGTAAAGTGCTATAAGCAATGAAAAAGTACAAAGTATAGAAACATGGACATATCTCAGACATCATGTTCTGTGAAAGAAGTCATACACAAACAGGGCATATATTGTATGATTCCACTTAAATGAAGTTACTACTGGTTAGTTTATAAAGCCTGCCTGCAGAAGCAGAATTTTCAGGGTGATTTTTAGTAACAATTTTTTAACTTCTATAACACGATCCCACGTTATGTAGAAAAAAATTTATGCTCCTTGTCTGTCTGCACTTGGCATTTTTTTGTTTTAATTAACATGGTAGTGGAGGCCGATGCACTTAGATAAGGGAAAAAAGTTAAAGGGATAAAAACGGAAAAGAAGAAGGAAAAATATCTCTACCGGTAGATCACATGAAATTATACCTGGAAAATCCTACAGTATCAAAGATAAAAAAATATATAAATGATAGAATTTAGCAAGTTAGCAAGATGTAAAATTAATGTGCAAAAATAAATAGTGTTCATCTGGAAACATAACCAGTAAAAATACATGATGGAAGAGAAAAACTGTAATCACAATAGCAACACAAAAGACAAATACTTCAGACTAAAATTTAAAGGTGTTAAAAACCTCTGTGAGACACATTAAAACATTTCTGAAACACACAAAATAGACTTAAACAAATGTAAAGACATCAGTTGGATAGGACATCCCCATAGGATGTCAATTCTTCCTAATTTATAAATTATGCAATCCCAATTAAAATACCAAAAACCTTTTTTTTGTTGTTGTTGTTGCTAGAGCCAGGAAATTGATAGATACTTGTTTATTTTAAGAAACAAAAGAATAGGTAGGAAAACACTGAAAACCAAAAGCTAGAAAGGGTGATTAGCCTTATCAGACATTAAAACACTCCACACAGCCTCTATAGTTAAACGTGTAAATGGTACACAGAGAGAGACCAATGGAATAGAAGTCCAGAAAGAGACCCCACCACATATGAAAACCTAGCACATCTCCAACCACTGGGGCAAAGAAGCACCTGTAGTAAATGATGTACATTAAACTGAATAGCCATTTGTAAAAGATAAAATTAAGTCTATTCCTCACAATTTTACACAAGAGTAAACTCTAAATATAATCAGAGATCTAAATGTACATGACTTGAAACTGTAAGTTTACAAAAAGGGAGCATGAGGCTGAGGGAGGCAAGATGGCGGAGAAGTAGGGAGCTCCGTACATTTCGCTCACCCCCGTCTCTCAAACAGAGAAGGCCTGAAGCCATAGGACACTGAACTGCAGGAGTCTGGGAGGAAAAGAGACAGAGTCCACTAAGAAGACAATCTCATAGGGCTACCTCAAGAAACAAGCCAAAGTACACATGGTGGAGAGTCCCAAATACCACTATGAGTAGGGAAACAAAAAGGGAGCATGAATAAATTCCTCTATAGCTTGGGTGTAGAGGAAGACTTTCTAACTACGTTGAAAGAAAGAGAGAAAGAGAGACAGAGAGGGAGGGAGGGAGGGAGGAAGGGAGGGAGGGAGGAAGGAAGGAAGAAAAGGAGGAAAAATAGTACATTAAAAATAAACTAGTGCATTGGGGCGCCTCGGTGGCTCAGTAAGTTGAGCATCTGACTTTGGCTGAGGTCATGATCTCACAGTTTGTGTGTTCAAGCCCCGCTTCAGGCTCTGTGCTGACAGCTCAGAGCCTGGAGCCTGCTTAGGATTCTGTGTACCTTTCTCTCTCTGACCCTCCTCCACTCATGCTCTTTGTCTATGTCAAAAATAAATAAACATTAAAAATATAAAAATAAATAAAAATAAAGTAGTGCATTGCAAAAAAATACATGAGCAAAATCAAAATACAAATAACAAATTGTAAACAACATTGGCAATATGTTATTAGACAAAGGACTAATATCCTTAAGATAAAATTTAATCGAGAAAGGAACCAAAAACCTTAGAAAAGTGGACATAATACGTGAATAGGCAATTCACCAAAAATGGATACAAAAATGGCCCTTAAACATGTTTTTACAACTCCTTCACTCATCCTAACAAAAACACAAAAACTACAGTGAGATACTCATCCATGGGCAAAAAATTAAAGGCCTAAAAATAAATTCTGATGGTGAGGCCATGGAGAGAAACAAATTGCTGGCAGAAACATGAAATGGTGCAACATCTCTGGAAGGGAATTTGGCAGTACTTAATAAAACTAGATATACATTTGCTCTTTTGCCCAGTAACTCTGACTTCTAGGAATTTACTCCTGAATATATACTGCCAAAAATAAGAAAACGCTAACACATGAGGTTAAGTATTGCTGCATTATTTGTACAGTTATAAATGTGAGAGCTACTTAATACCCCAATACAGGAGAATGATAGCATAAACTATGGTATTTAAACTCGGTGGAATACTATGGAGCTATGAGAAAGAAGAGGATCTTTGAAAAATTATATGGAGTGATTTCTAGCACAGAATATTCAGGGGGAGAAAAAGAGCATGCATACACACAACTTTTTGTGTAAGAAAGAAGGGAAAATGAAAAAACCCCACATTATTTGCTTTTTTTTTTTTTGCAAAAAGAAATGCAGAAAGTTCGAACAAGAATGGATTGTTTACCTACAGCTGTTGAGGCAGAAAGGAGTGAAAAGGACGGGGAAGGGTGTAAGATTTAGTACATATGCTGAATGGTTAGATTTCTGAAAGCTTGTTAATGTTCTATACATTAAAAAAATAAATCCTGGACTAGAGGGGGAAAAACATGCCATGTAAGAGAATTATTGGGACCACTGACAAAATTAGAATATGGGCTATAAAGCATTAAATCAGTGTTAAAATTTATGGAAGTGGTAACTGTAGTGGTGTCATATAAGGCAATATCCTTATTCCTGGACAATATACATTGAAGTATTAAGGGGTGGAGGAGCATTACTCCTTGAAACTTACTCTCAAAAGCCTGAAAAATTACGTATGTGTGTGCATATTCACGTTTGTATATGAATGTCTGTATGTAACATACATCGACCTTAAGTGACAAAATGTTACAAATTAGTGAATCTGGGTAGAAGGTAAAAACTATTATTATGGCAAATTTTAAATCGTTACTAAAAAACTCTTATCGGGATTTGGATGATAAACCACTGGGAGCTTTGGTCTGTGATGGGTGGGTAGACGAACTGACTGATTTCAGGATTTATAGAAAGACATTTTAGTAAGTGTAAAATGGATGCCTCCAATTCACGTGTCCTATTTCCAGATTGTCCAAGGACCAACAGAAATACAGCTGTGCCTCTCGCCTTATTAAATAATGGCTTTTTCCCTCTGGCAATTTGCTCAAAGTCCAGATATACCTACCACCTCCCCACCTAATCAGTTCAAATGCTCAAACAGGTAGATGGGCGTTACATTTATAGGCTTAGAGTCAAGTAAGTTTTGTATTTTTAAATACAAAAAAAATGATGCCTTTGAAACTAAACAGGCAGTGTGATCAAGGGCACTTAATGCACTAGTGCTGGTATGTCCACATGAATCATCAGGACTGCACAGTGTGGCTCAAAGAAGCAGAAGAATGTGGCCTGTGTTCTTTCTGCTAGTCAACTATGATGTGCCATCACTGGCCAAGAGCCCTTTGAAAGTCACGTTACCACTTTGGATGGCAAGGCACACAGATTAAACATTCTTTTATTTGACCCAAACTAAGTGATAACATCTAAATTATGCATTGGAAAAGCAGTGCCATTATCCCTCAAAACAGACAACAGTGGTTGAATTAAAAGAGGTTGACAAAGCAGATGTGGAAAAATCAGGATAACAAGTATACCAAAGTAAACATACACCTTGATACAAGGACCAAAATATTTTACTATATAATTTGTGGTTTTAATTTAAGAATTTTTGCCAGTAATCATGCCGAAGTAATTGGAGAAATAAGTACCTAATGATTGGGAGGTTAAGTCCAGAGAGAGGATTACAGGAACATACACACACTTCACTACATTATTTCAATGTTTGAATTGAAAATTTTTTTTTCATCTTTATTTATTTTTGAAAGAGAGACAGAGTGCAATCGGGGGAGGAACAGAGAGAGAGAGGGAGACACAGATCAGAAGCAGGCTCCAGGCTCTGAGCTGTCAGCACAAAGCCCGATGTGGGGCTCGAACCCACAAACTGTAAGATCATGACCTGAGCCAAAGTTGGATGCTTAACCAACTGAGCCATCCAGGCGCCCCTCAGTGTTTTGATTTTAAAGAAGACACACTGCCTTTAAAATTTAAAGACAGCTAAAATCAGTTCTAGTGGTCATGGTAAAGAAATACAAATGTGCATGGCGATAGTAATCTGTATGAACTGGCTTTACAGAGATCAAACTAAAACTCTAATATTTTCAGACCTAGCTAATAAACATTAAGTCAAAAAGTATTAAAAGAGGTAAACAAAGGATAAAATGCAGACATTTTTTATTCAAGAATATGGAAGCTCTCTGGACTCAAAAACACAAACCTTTATTCTATTTTACAATAATCTTAATAGTAGTTAGCTCTTTAAAAAAGCCACAGAATACTATGGCATAATTAAATTATGATAGATACAAAAAATCAGGCAGCATTGGGGGAAAGTTATTTTTAAATATAGTACATTTCAATGGACACATTTTACAATGTGAGAATTTTTAACTCAATTTTTCTAATAACGGGTTTTTCTTGGTTTATTAAAAACATAAAACAGTTTCATCTTGAACTGTTGTTTATAAAATTTATCAAACTGACAATTTCTTTGGTAACAGGCTGAGCCAGGTGATATATGGAAAGCAAGTTACATCTAAGATTAGAAGGTTAATTTTGGTATTACTGCATAGGCTTAGTATTATTGCATAGGATCCAAATTTATTGCAAAACCATACTAACTTCGTCATTTCAGATTTGTTGTTGCATCACCCTGTTTGCCATGGAATGGTGGAGGCACCACCTTGTGGCAAAAGAAAGAGCTTCTCAATTACAGAAGTCAAAAGACTGGTTGGTTAGTCAGAGGACAGGGGAGAGCCACTGATGGGTTTCTAGGGCACGAGTGATGCTCTTTCTTGACCTGCGGAGAGATGCCATGAGTACTCACTTTACAATTATTAAACCATGTGACTTTGCTGTATTTGTACTTTGTAATTTTGAAAGGTTTTTTTGTGAAATAAAAGGTTTCCGTGTACCTGAGTTAAGTCATATGCCTAAATGCTTGAAATTTCTAAGCATCCAGCCAGTCACATATTTTGTAGAATTTCCTAGAATTACATTTTTAGCCTTATAAATGTACTGCCATGTTTTTATGATAGGAACAAAACACCAAAAGGAGGGATATTCTTTGGTAAACGACGGAAGGATTTTTTTCCACCAGAATGTTTTCATCACTGCTCTCTCAGCCTCCAAGGGCAAGCGGAAGTACTCTGCAATCATCTGGAATCACCTCTACACACCTACACTAACTAACACGTCTGAAAACTTCTCCAAACCCTAGATTTTACTGCATCAATAATACAGACCATCAAGGGCATACTTAAACTATGAGACAATACTCAACCAGAAAGGATTTTCTTTCATTCTTTCATGTTTCCAGGACATGACACGCACTGTTAACAAAATGATTCAGATTAATTGAAGAGAATTTCACCTCTCTCACGGCCCCAAGGAATCAGTATTCCTAGGAGCTAACTGCATTACACTCAGTACCTTTTTTCATACCATGGAGCAATTTACAGAAAAAGAAAGTCTTATTCTGTTTTTGTAGGACCTTGTCAGGATGCATTCGTGACCTTCACTATGTCCCTGGCCCAAGGACATCCTGGCGGCCGGTGAGAAGGGCCATTAGTGGATGACGCGCTGTGCACGGGAAGCGCTACGCTGACGCTGTCCAGACACCACCACCCAAACCAGCTTCCATTCCACAGGGAAAGCAACTCTCAAGCCACGTTTCATTTCTGCTGGGAATATTAAAGATGTGGGCACAAGTACCTGAGAATATTTCGCAGACAAGGCTGATTAATGCTACCTGCTAAGCTAATCCTTACACTCAAGTTAGGTACGGAAAATATTTAAAACGGATGTTTTATCACACTTTCTCCTAATAGAAGGTTATAGCCCAGGCCTAGGCCATTTCAAAGGGCTATAATATAGGGACAGCCACTATGCAAATGCTCTTTTATAATTTGACAGTTTCAGGTGTGACTAGTGCTCAGTCAAGTGTTTAATTCTACAAACAAAGGTCAGGCTGCTGTATCACCCAGATCTACAAATTCCTAAGGAAGTTTTCAAATACAGGTACCTCACAGATGATAGGAAGGCATAGNTTTGACAGTTTCAGGTGTGACTAGTGCTCAGTCAAGTGTTTAATTCTACAAACAAAGAAAAGTCAGGCTGCTGTATCACCCAGATCTACAAATTCCTAAGAAGTTTTCAAATACAGGTACCTCACAGATGATAGGAAGGCATATTCTAAGGGGTGTTTAACAGTCTTAAGATGGAGAATGGAATTACTGAACTTAAATATGACGAAGTCCAATTCTCATGCCCCCCTGAACACAGTAAGGAAATACAAACTTGTCCATGGCCATACACCCTGATCGTGCCTGATCTTGGAAGGTAAGTAGCGTCGGGTCTGGTTAGTACTTGGATGGGAGAAAATAGGAACTTAACATGGGTTGCTTCACCAAGATTTCTGGAACTATGTCCAATGTTAAGACAAATATTGTTATTATGAAATTTTGGCACTGATATTCCACAGAAGTTGTATTTCAATATTTCAATCTAATATAAGCATAATGATCAACTGACCACTCTAAAAAAGTTCTTCAGTATCTTCTAAGAAAGATATGGTTAAGAATAAATCTTTTTCTTAAAACATTTCCTGCTAGAAACAGGAGAGGGAGGGAGAGATGGGGGGGAGAGGGAGAGGGGGAGAGAGAGAGAGAGAGAGAGAGAGAGAGAACCATGAATAACGGAGGATAGAGACAATGACTACTGCTTAATGGGAGCACAATCTTTGCGACAACTGAAACTAAAAACTTAATTCAGAGACTGTTCTATTTTTTAATACAAATATATCTAATTATTCAAAGTATAAGGTACATGTAACATTAAAAATCTCAGTGGCCAACACTATGGCAAACATCAGAAAAAGAACAATACTTAGTAACAAACAATGAGCTTAGGCATGGTTTTACACAGATTGTTTTGCCTTCAGGAAACCCAGAATCTTTAGAAATTATTAAAATTATAAAGCAGTTAAGTTTTATAAGCTCTTTGCCTCACTTTGGTTAAATGTAACTCCACTAAAATGCTGACAGAGTCTTTGATAATGAAACAGAAACACAGAGTGATAGATTTCTTTTATCCTTACTCAAGAATGGCATTTAAGCAAAGCTCTCATTCAGTAAGATGCACCCTAATATATGTGAAGAAAATCACATTCTGGTTTTGTAGAGCATCCCCAGGTAATGTTAACAACTAGATTAAAAAATACAGAGAACCAAGGCCATTCTGTCTGCCTTCGAGCTGGGAGGTTTCTCAGTTAAAGGAGTCATATTCACGAAATGATATGTCAAAACATAAGTTCTCATACATTAAGTTTCTCTGATAAGTAAGTCTTTTTCAAATTCTTTAATTAACAGCAATACTTAAAAAAATCTTCAACTGTAAACTCCTGGCTTATAGTGTTTTGATTTTTCCTGAATCTTGAATGCTTCAAACTGCCATTAAATATATTATCTCCTGTTTCCTCTTAAAGAGCTCGTGTTGAGAAAAGGATCATCGTCGTCACCCTGAAATGACACAAATGTTACGTGAGTGGTTGTTCCACGCTTCACGGGGGCAAGACGGATGTTATTCTGAGTAAGCACCACCAGTAACAGCCGTTTCCTCCTTTCACATGAGGCAGGCACTCAGTTTTCTATTCCCCTTATAAATATGACCAGTTTGTTCATTTAGCTTCTCTTCCCTTCCCTAGCAGCTTGCTAAGAAGCACTGAAAATAACTGAACATGGTGTGTGTGTACCTGCAATATGTACCATACACATTTCTATGAACTGAATAAAGGCAAAAAAAAAAAAAAGGTGAGGGGAAGCCAAGAAAATTAATACTCTTCAAATTATTCCTATTTGATTTTTGAATAGGTTTTTTCCCAATTACATTTTATTACTGGTGTTACCTAATGTTCTGGAAACTTACCCTCCAAAATAATGAAGCCACATGGCCTAACTCAGAAAATGCTGTAATTCTTATTTCCTCTTCCCGATTTCATGCTAGAGATAGATAGCTATCCTCAGACTGCTGCAAAAAACATCTAGCAAATCAATCTTTCAAATATCTTTCTGGGAAAAGAAGTAGTATCAAAGAAGTCCCACAATGGAACTAGGCTACAGATTACAGGCATAGTAAGAGCAGACAGGAATATATCAGGTATCAAAACTAAGTTTAGTTAAAGAGAAGGAAAACTAAAACCTCAGAGAAGCTCAAATTATAAAATTTGATGAGGATAATTTGTTGAATTGCTTTAAGGCATTTTCAAGTCTATTACCCCTTTTATTTATTTTTTATTTAAAAGGTTATTTAAAAACAAATATTCCAAAGAGAAAGCAAAATTGCTTATAAATTTTTGATTTATGTTTCTTTTAAGACACTAATAAAAAGGGGTAATTATTTGGTATTAGGCTTTGTTGGTGGTATTAACACATTCAAATGTTAGCGAAGTTGGCTACTGGTGAGAAATGGATGCCTTGAAAAATACAAACTCATTTACATTTATTGATTTATTTTCCACTATTATCAAAGGCAGAACTTATTAATAAACCAGAGGTAAATCCAAATGGGAGTGTAATAATTAGTCAATAGTTTTTCTTTGCTGTTAACATGAATGAATACAAATCTTTAATGGTAACCTATAACCACATGTCTATCTAGATGCTTTGCATTAACAAATAAAGGTTAACTGCTCGCTCCCCTCCTGGAAAAAACATGTTAGTTATTTCATAGGTAGATTAGGCTCATGTTGCCATTTCTCTCTGCAGCCTGAATTGTTGGTGAGTCTTCTCCTCATGCTGGTTCAAAACCTCAGCTGGGATACAAGAGCATGGTAACAGTTGAAGCCCAAAATGAAAGCTGTGAGTCACATGCTACAGCAGGGATGAACCCAGAGAGCATATGCTAAGTAAAATAAGCCAGTCACAAAAAGACAAAGACTTATGACTCCACTTAGAGCAGGTATCTAAATCAGTCCAATTCATAGAAACAAAAAGAAGAATCGTGGTTACCAGGGGCTGGGAGGAGGGGAAATCAAGAGTTGTTCAATGGGTGAAGATTTTTAGTTCTGAAAGATGAATAAAGTCTGGAGATCCGTTGCACAACAAGGTGAATATGCTGAACACCAGTGCGCTGCACACTGGAAAATGGTGAAGATGGCAAGTTTTATGCCATGTGTTTTTATCACAATTGAAAAACTTTTTAAATAAAAATGTTTATAGACTTAAGAGAAACACCTTAAAACAATTCAATACAAACTAGCAAAGTCCTCTCAAATGGCTGCCATGGAGGAACGGGAAGCGCCAGACTTTAATTCAAGGTAGCTGAATCAACAAACACATAAAGCCAAGACCCAAGTCCTGAGTCCGCCTCGTCCTTCTCCTTCTCTGATCATGTTCTGGCCCAGACAACTGTCTTGAATTGGTTTCTTTCACACATCCTGCCATTTAACATTTTAGTCCATATCTGACAACCTTTGTGAATGCATATCACTGCCATGTACCATTTTATACAGGAAATGTGTAAGCATACACATTTAAAGTGGGTACTTTATAAGTATTTTATGAATGTAACATTAAAAACTTTTAGAATACCATTATCACTTCTCCAAATGTAAGGACAGAAGCTGGAAACAACTATTCTGATCCATTAACAGGGCAAATTAAATAAGAACTCACCGAATTTCAGATTTCAAACATTGGCAGGCCTTTTATATATGAGTATTTATACTCACAGTTACTCGACAGATGCTACTTACGGACTCTTAACATCTTAAGTGCAGTTCAAAAGAAGGTTACCAATGAAACTATTTAAAAAAATAATTCCCAGGAACTAGCTTAGCAGTCCTTATGTACATTTTTTAAAAATGTTTGTTTATTTTTCAGAGAGAGAGGGAAAGAAAAAGAGAGAGAAAGAGAGCATGCATTAGCATGAGCAGGGGAGGGGCAGGGAGAGAGGGGGACAGAGGATCTGAAGCAGGCTCCAGGCTCTGTGCTGACAGCAGAGCCCAACGCAGGGGTCGAACTCACAAACTGTGAGATCATGACCTGAGCCAAAGTCAGACACTCAGCCGACTGAGGCAACCAGGTACCCCAGTCCTTATTTAAATGTTATGAATAGCTAAGAATTAAAGAAGATTGAATAATATTACTTTATTACCTCATCGGATTCAAAATTGACCCCTTTAGCTATCTGGCTCTGGGACATGCGCTTGCTGGATGATGATGATGATGTGCTCGTCCACCTGAGGCAGAAACATGGAAAAAAAAAGGAAAATGAATCAGAATTCATCAGAAGTGCCTTTTTAGCTAAATGTTTCATTCTCGTAGCAGCCATGAATAAAGATAGCTAATACCTTCCCTTCAATATACATTAGTGGCATAAAAACTTAATGGTGAGAAAAAGAATGCTGGGGCCAGGGTTTGAATTCCAGTTTTGTCATTTACTAGCTATGTGGCTTTAGGCAAGTTACTTAGCCTCTCTGCCTCAATTTCCTCATCCATAAAATGAGGATAATAATAATTTTGAGAGATTTATTGTGTTAATAATATACTTAAAGACTTAGATCAGGGCCTGACTTACATCAAACACTACACTGATACTTGCTTATTATTACAGGGCTCAGCATATATTAACATGTGTCTGCTACCATCCCCCACTCCTAAAAACTGTGGCAACACTGAAATACTTCTTATTCAAGCATCAGTTGTTTCTTTAACAGGCTAAAACGATTTTAGGAAAGGCTCACTGCTTTCTAGGGTTGTGTCACTGTATTATTTGTGTTCAATCTAAATCAAATAGCAAATATATACCGAGTGTTTGTTCTTTTCTAGGTACTCTGATAGGCCGTGGGAAATATCAGCGTACAAGAAGATCATGATTCCCATCCTTATAAAGCTTAATTTGTGCTAATGAAACTTATATTCGTATGTCTTTTTAGCTGTAAGAATTCTGTCTTCTTAGATCAGGGGCCAGCACACTATGGCCAGCGCAGCCTGTCGAGCCTGCTTGGGTTTTTACTGCCTCTGAGGTTAAGTATGGTTTTCACATTTTGAAATGCGGTCCATTTAGATGGTTACATAAATACCTAGAGAATATCCTCAATTTTGCCTCTTGGTCTGCAAAGCCTAAAATATTTACTGTTGGGCTCTTTAATAAAGTTTGCTGACTTCTCTCTTAAATGAAAGCAGCATTTGTGAGTTCTTAGTTGCTAATTTATTATTATGCTTTGGGATGTTATTACAGAAAAAGAAAGATGTCTGAAGGTCTGGTCTGGAAAACAGGTGGAGAATCAAGAGGTCTTGTGTCAGAAGGAAGGAGAAAAATCCATAGGTTCTTATGCATAAAGTAAAGGAGATGAGGATTTGTCAAGCAAACCTGAAGAGCAACATGGTTTTAGAAGTACAGATCAAGGAAATTTATCAATTGATCCATTTGGGGAGTGCCCATCTCTATACTTGAGACCGACGCAGGAACTAACTGATCACTTGTGGACTTGTTTCTACCTGTGACAGAAGAAGCAGGTCATCAAGAGCATAAAGCCACAGTGCCCTGGGGCCAAAGTTAGGTTCATGTATTCTTGTTGGGGGCCTGGAGAAAGGGGTGGGATTTATGGAAACACCCACTGAGATGTGCCTCTGCTTCTGAGGTCTCCCCAAATAACCAATGAAACCCAGAGACAAGCCAGTCATCTATGATGGATGGTGGCTCATCTTATAGCAAGAGTCCTAGTTCTGGGGGCCCCATACACCTACAGATCTGTGAAGGATCCTCTGTCCTTAGAAATCGGCAAGGGGGAGGGAAAGAAATGGTTCTACTGTTTTGATTGCTGGGTTGAAGAAACAGGCCTTGTCCTGGATATGAGAAAGGGTTTCATTTGATTAGCTTCAGGTGAATGGCTAAACTCGAGAGAGAGGGGCGCATCAAATCGAGTGCCAGGAGTTGTAGAAGTTTTCTCCATCTTTGTTCAGATAGCATTTGGGGCCATAAATTAGAGTTCCTGGTCTAGAGATGTTCAGTCAGTAAGTCAGCTGCACTGGTGTTATAATCACAGGGCAATGTGTTAAATTGGCCTTACATTGCTCCTGGTACATAAAAGGTGCCATGAAAACATTTAGTTCCCTGCCACTGGAAGGTTTAATAGAATCCTCCCAACCTCTGCTCCTCCCGCTGGGCCAGGGTCTTCTTGTACCCACTGCTTTAAGGGAAGGTCCGCCAGTTCTAGCAAACCTGAAGGGCCCTCTTATTCCCAGGACAAGGACAGAGTTTAGAACAACTTATCCAGGGGAAAACAGGCTTTCCACAGCCCATCTGGCAGAAAGGAGTTTTACAACTGGAAGCTATTTCTGTTTTCAAGTTAACTGCAAGCATATTCGTGCTTTTACTGTTTACCCTTCCCCCTATTACTCTTGTTCTGTTTTCCCCAGCGTGTTACTTAATTTATTTACTAAGCACTTATAGAGCTATTAGTGTGTGCCAGACAATGTACTTAGTATTTGATAAACATTAACTCACTTAAGCCTCATAACCCTATGGAGTAAATATTAGTATATTCATTTTATAAACGAAGACACTCAGGCACAAGTAAACAAACAAAAAAACTCCAAAAAACTTGCACAAGGTCTTCACCTAGGTACGTAGCAGAGTCCAAGTACTGTAAATTATAATCAAAGTAACCCATACAAACCCTGCCATTAGTAAAATAACTCTTTAAAACCAGCCTAAATTGTGCCATTCAGTAGCTGTCATCAGAAACACCAATCTGCCATGGCTGATTTCAGATCAGCTGCCAAAATGTTAATTTCTAAATTGCCTCTCATCATTTAAATGATTCTTACTGACAGCACAAAGGTTTGAGAGGTTAATCTATTATGTTCAGAAGCGACAAGAGAGACAGCTCTGGAGCAGAATGTCTTGGCTGTGTGACTAGCTGGGTCACCTTAGGTAAGCCACTAATCCTACGGTGCCTCGCCTTCTTCAAAGGTACAATGGAGATAATGCAGTTTAAAAAAAAAAAAAAATATATATATATATATGTATGTATCTTGAGAAAGAACAAGCCCGTGTGCAGGAGCCAGCAGGTAGGGGCAGAGAGAGGGAGAGACAGAGTCCCAAGCAGGTATTGCCAGCACAGAGCCTGCCGCAGGTATCGAACTCATGAATCACGAGATCATGAACTGGGCTGAAAGCAAGAGATGGTGCTTAACCGACAGAGCCACCCAGGCACCCCAGGATAATGTAGTTCTAACCATGAATACCTCCTGGTATGGCTGTGGGCACCAAACAAGCTAATTCACATGTAAAGGCTCAGAACAGTGCCTGACCGAACACTTCAGTTACTATTATTACCTCATAGGTAAAAAAGAAGTCAACAGACATTTATTCTTCTGAAAAGTAGACAACCCAAAATGGCAACAACATCATGATAGTTTTAATACCCTGAAAATATATGTCAAACATACTAAAACTGCATTTTCATTAGTTCCAATAATGAAAACTAAGGACTTCATGCAAGTGAAACTTCTATATTCTTCTCAATTCAGTAGTTACTGATGCACTACTGAAAAAAATCTCCAAAAGCTACACCTGTTTTTGTTTGTGTTTTAATTCATAAAGAATGACCCAACAAGGATGGATATTCTTTCAAGAAAATCTCCTTTCCCTTAAGCAAATCTGAGTTAGGTTTCTATCGTCTGGAACCAAAGGAGTCCTGATACTGGACTCAAGTTGAATAGTGTAACTCAAGACTGAGAAATTCAAGGGGCGCCCGGGTGGCTTAGTCGGTTAAGCATCCAACTTTCGCTTATGTCATGATCTCGCTGTTCGTGGGTTCGAGCCCCGCGTCGGGCTCTGTGCTGACTGCCAGCTCAGAGCCTGGAGCTTGTTTCAGAGTCTGTGACTCCCTCTCTCTCTGATCCTTCCCTGCTCATGCTGTCTCCCTCTCTCTCTCTCCCCTAGAAATAAATAAAAAATATAAAAAAAAAAAAAAGACTGAGAAATTCAAGTACATCTTTCTATGAGCTAACTACCTCAATGACCCTCACCTGTGGACCACAAATATACAATCTAACCTGCATCTGAGCCCATCACGGTATTGTGTACTCCTACGAAGGCTGGCCGTGGCCTTGGCAACTCTATACTCTCCTCGCTCTTTCTTGGGTCTTCCTTGTTGCTTTTTCTACTTTTCCTAAATTCTAAAGGTTGAAACCCAGGTACTAGAACACAGGCCCTCTTTTCTCTCTACCTTCCCTTTCAAGGTGATCAATCAATTCCAATGGCTTCAAGTGAAGTATCAGTATATCAGTTATATGCTGCTCAGGAGTAAATTTAGTTCTCATCCAAACCTCTGATCTCAGCTCTGGACCCGCATCTCCAATTGCCTATAACCAACCCCCTTCATGTCAATTTTGCAGGCATCTCAAATTTTCCATGTCTAAAGCAGAATTTGATTATCTGTTTTTTTATTATAGTTTTTTTAATTTTTTTTTTTTTTTTAAATTTATTTCTGAGAGACAGACAAAGACAGCATGAGCAGGGGAGGGTCAGAGAGAGAAGATACAGAATCTGAAGCAGGCTCCAGGCTCTGAGCTGGCTGTCAGCACAGATCTCAACGTGGGGCTCAAACCCACGAGCCATGAGTTCACAGCCTGAACCGAAATCAGACGCCCAACTACTGAGCCACCCAGGCGCCCCTATTATAGTTTACTGTCAAGTTGGTTTCCGTATAATGCCCAGTGCTCATCCCAACAAGTGCCCTCCTCTGTGTCCATCACCCTGCCTATCATTCTTTACAAAAATCTGTTTCTCTTCTTTTATGCCTTTCTCAGTATATGTCAATATCTAAGTGTTCAAATAGGAAACGTGGAAATCAACCATAATACGTCATTCTCCCTCACTCCAAATATCCAATCTGTCCCCAACTGCTGTCATGTCTACCTCACAATATAACCTGAAACCATGTATATTCTCTCCCTCTCCCCTGCTACCACTCGGTGCGAGTCTCCATCCTCTCGGGGACTCCCCACGGCAGCAGGCGAGCCTGGCAGTGCCCTGCCTCCTGCATCACAGGGGTCCTTCAGAAATAGAAATCCCGTGGAGCCACGAGGCTCCCCAAATCCTTCTGTGTTCCCCTGTATCCATAATAAAGTCCGAGTTCCTTACCTTGCTCTACTGTTCGTGCTTCATGATATGCTCC
This sequence comes from Crocuta crocuta, assembly GCF_008692635.1. Taxonomy (NCBI): domain Eukaryota; kingdom Metazoa; phylum Chordata; class Mammalia; order Carnivora; family Hyaenidae; genus Crocuta; species Crocuta crocuta. The sequence goes on along the minus strand of NW_027532617.1, from coordinate 90,320 downwards.
TGCGTCTCCTATTCTTGTATCATTTCCCTTCTTTTCCAGGTTTTAGTCACTGGCTCCTAACCTAAAGTATGCCTGTTTCTTCTTCAAGAAACTTTTACATGTGTCTTCCCTATGCTGTAGGCAAGGCCAAGTCTCTTTCAGTTAAGATTTCAGCTTACACGTAACTTCCTCAGAGGCCTTCCCGGATCACACTTTCAGAGCAGATGTCTGTGGCCTGTGGCATTACTCTTTATTGCTACATCTTTTATAGGGGCCAAGGGCATGGCCACCCCAGCTGGGCCACTTGGGCATGAAGATTATTTTGAGTTAAAAAGCAATCAAACCCCAGCAGATTCAGGAAAAGCTCTTTACCTTCCTCTCAAATGCTTACAAAGAGTTTCGTAGAAGATTTGTTCCAGAAAGAGTGGTATCGCCATAGATTCTTACATTATGACATCTGTCATTAAGGTATGACAGACAAGAGAGACCTAGCAAGGCCAGTTTGATCAAAGTTCTTCTTGTCCTACTGATTCTGAGCGGCCCGGCAAACATTTATTTACCAAGCATTTACATTTTATAATCTTCCTGTGAAGATTTTGCTTTTCTTCCCTTTGACATCCCAGACCCCTATCCCCTTCTCCTTAGATCAGAATGACATATATATATTTGGAATTCCCATGTTTGTGTGGACTTCCCCTATGTACAAAATTAAATTTGATTTTCTCCCGTTAATCTGTCTCATGGCAATTTGGTTTTTAGCTCAGCTAGAAAGACCTTCAAGGGCAGAAGAAATTCTTTACAATTTTCTTTAAGCATTCTTACACATCTATTGATCATAGGCCCAAATGTGACCTACCTTCTTTGTGAAGCCTTCAAGGACCTATTCTAGGAAGACACTGTCACTTCCCTCAGCTTTCAATGTACTGGAATAAAACATTCACCTTGTTGGATTATTAGTATCTTGTAATTAGGATACTGCTAACGTGGAAATTCCTTGAAGGAAGGGAACATTTCTTTTGTGTTTCGATCCCCAGCTCCTAGCATAATGTTTAAGTGAAGAAATAAATGGATAGGGAACTATTCCTACCAATTTTTAGGACACAGACCCTTAATTCACATAAAGCACATATTCCTGGAGGGGTTAGTCACACACAAGGAACGAAAACTGGTTATGGGAGATGGGGTGGGGGTAAAATACTCAGATACCACAATGGTTTTGACCTTTCCCAAGCTCAATCCTACCCAGTAAAATTTCATTCTTCAGTATTTAATTTCTCCTGTTAGGGAGAAATTAAATTTATTTTAATTAATTTAAGCCAAATTTAATTTCTATCCTTAGGTAATGAAATAAAGGTTGAGATCATAAAAAACAGAGTGAGAAACACAGAAGTAGAGTTTTTTCTCATTGTCCCCCTTGCTGCTACAGCTCCTGCTCAGGCTACCACTCTTGGCTGTTCTTTTCTACCCCTTTTCTCCAGATGATTCCTACCTTCAAGATATCAGGTAAATTTTACTCATTCTTTAAAGTCTTTTCTTCTTTCATAGCCCACAGTTCTTGCTCCATTTTCTAAGGGCCTATGAGCACTCACATCTACTCTGTATCATAAAATTTCACACACAATTATGCACTGACTCATCATCCTTTAATGGACTGAAATGTGTTCATCTCTCTTTTCCACTACAATTTATGTTGCCTAAAGGCAGTAACCATGTTAAAACATTTATTATGTCCCCCATCAGACCTAAGGTAATGCTCACACAGGAAATTAGTATTAAGAAAAGCTCTTGATTATTTTCCTAAGTAGAAGTTTTCATTAACTGAGCTTAAGTTAAGCAGTGTTCACCTGAAATACTAACACAGAGAACACAGCAATAGTGAATCAAATTGATTCTTACAGTAACAGCAAAAATGGCAAAAACCAAAAGGACAGGGAAAAGCACACAAGTGCTCCGAGGTAGAAAAAGTCAACATGATCCTCTTTTCAGCATTGAGCACAGCACCCTGTGTAACTCAGTATATAAAAATGCGATAATAAAGAAGAGAAGCTGAAATCAAACACTAAAAAATATACAAAACTACTTTCTGTTAATTAGAGAGAACACAGGACTCCATCGGGAAAATCTCTGGATAATAAACACAAGAGGAAACAAACGACAGGGTAAGTTTCGTTGAAAAGTACTTGTAATAATGCCGCACCAACTCTGTGAACCAGACTTCCATCTGTTTTTCACTTCTCTGTTTACTTGAGCAGTTGAAAATAAACCTGTTAAAACTTCTATGGTATAGAAAAACGTGTCAACAGAACTTTGGATAATAATTTTAAATTTCTTCAGATGTTTCTTTCTGCACGAAGCCACTGTACCTACCTCTGCTCTGTTTTTGAAGTGGTAGGAAACATGTCTTCTTCCTCATCTGACTCGTCCACCTCAATCGTCTGAGGGAAAAATAAAACAGGGAGTAATTTTTACGGGAATGGACATCTAACTAAGAATAAATCATTGAGGGGCGCCTGGGTCGCTCAGCTGGTTGAGCGTCCAACTTTGGCTCAGGTCATGATATCATGGTTCCTGTGTTCGAGCTCTGTGCTGACAGCTTCAGATTCTGTGTCTTTCTCTCTCTCTCCCCCACCCCTGCTCATGCTCTGTCTCTCTCAAAAATAAACATAAAAAAAAGAATAGTTAAATCTCAAGAAAAATCTTTTTTTTTTTTAATATTTTTATTTATTTCTAGGAGAGAGAGAGACACAGCGTGAGCAGGGGAGGGTCAGAGAGAGAGAGGGAGACACAGACTCTGAAACAGGCTCCAGGTTCTGAGCTGGCAGTCAGCACAGAGCCCGATGCAGGGCTCGAACCCACAAA
>NW_027532617.1:0-87325 GCF_008692635.1 Crocuta crocuta | reverse complement strand
GGCAGTCAGCACAGAGCCCGACGCGGGGCTCGAACCCACGAACCGCGAGATCATGACCTAAGCGAAAGTCGGACGCTTAACCGACTAAGCCACCCAGGCGCCCCCCCGAATCTTTTTTTAAATATACCAAAAAAGTCACAAAAAAGGGGGCAGAAACCACATGAAGAGCAATTGTTAAAACTGAATCTTAGCTTGACCTCCCTCCAATGTCTTCAATCACAAATGGTATTCTTTCTATACAATGGGTCTAAGCTCTCCTTTCTCCCGCACACCACAGCAGCCGGGCCACCTAAGGAGAATGACTCACATAGGGTCATGTACAGACAGTGCCTGTGATTTTCTTGGTTCTAATGAGGAGACCATTACTGTTTAGGAGACCATTCCCAGTTTAAAATTTGGTATAGGACCATGTGGAAAGTACTGTATATCTAGCTTTCTATTACATTCATCCCTGTTAAACATCATTTGGTAGTTTTAGGGTCCAGTAAGATATTTGATTCTTGATTCTATCATCCAAAACACTACTTATTCCTCTACATTTTGTGTTGACATTTAATATGCACATTTGCTACATCTTCAACTAACTAATGAAGCCAAGGACAGAACAAGAGCACCCGAGATCTCTCCCTCTAGGCTGACGTTGAACTATTAATAAAAAATCGTTAAATGCAGTTGTCTAAGGAGCTATGAATCCAGCTAATATTTCTGCATTTTGCCATAAAACTATCAGAACATTGTCTTCTGTGCCTTGAAGGAATCAAATGTATTCAACACTCCTCTAATCTACCATCGTGGAACCACAGTCAAAAAGTGAAAAAAAGGTCTAGCACTACCTGTTGCTTTTGAACTCATGTTCCTGCCTTTATATTAGAAAATGCTAGAGAAGAAACCTCCTTGTGGATGTGATGATAATTTTGTTTTTAGATATGATGATCTTGAAGTGATAGCAGGCAACAGCTGAATATAAACAATAAAATGGAGGTAAGGACAAAAGTTAGCACTGGTATACCCATATATCAGTGACATCAGGAAGGGGGGAAAGATGAAGTTAAGAGAGATAAAAGAACAAACGACAGAAGTTTCTCGGAGAAGTGGGGTGATCAACTGTGTCACATACTCAAAAGATGAAAAGAAATTTGAGAAAATGTTGCTGGGGCAGGTATGACACAGAACATGGATTCTCAACTGGAAGAGATTTTTAACTCCAACTCCGATTCTGGAAACTATGGATGGACATGTCTGGAGACATTTTGATTGACACAATTAGGGGGGCTGCTACTGGCATCTGAAGGGTGGAGGCCAAGATGTTGCTAAAAACTGTACAATGCCCAGAACAGTCCCTCACAGTAAGACTCACCTGGTCCAAGACTTATCTGGTCAATAGTGCCGCTGCGGAGATATCCTGACACAGACGGGAGAGCACTGGCTTTGGACGGAATGGGTTTTGAAAGTAATAGGAGACTCAAGCCCATACAAATTCTTGGAATCCAAAGGAGGTGCAGAGGGCCTATATTAAATCTAGAGCTGAACACAGAGGTCCTTAGATTCTGACCACTTAGTTTGTTTTGAGTTTAGCTCCAGCCATCAGGGCACAAGCCACAGTATTATGAGAGAGTAAGTAACAACAGGAAGCCAGATTTCATAAGACCTCTATATGCACTGAAATCCTATCTGCAATATTAATATCTCATGTATGGACCTTTTTGGCTCAACACTGTTATCCTTAAAAATGTTACTGGATACGTACATTTATGGATTTCTAATCATGAAATCCATTATTAATTAAAATAAAAATCCTAGAAGCCTTCAGTCTAGATAATCTAAAGTTCTCTCCAGCTTTAATGCTCCACACTTTTCCTTCTCTTGTTTACTTTGTAGATCAAAGAGCTGACAATTCAGAATGCAGGGAGCATAAATTATTAAAAAACAATTATAAAAACTTTTTTCTTACCTCTGTATAATTCTTAGTAGCAACATTTCGGGATGGCTGCTGTCTTGTAGATTTAAAGGCTATGATACAAAAGAAACATCCATGATGTTACTCTTAAAATAACTTAGGAAAATCTGTCACATCTTTAGCTGAAGATTTTGTAAGATTTTGTAAGGTAAGATTTTGTTACCTATAAAAATCCATGATTACCAATTATAAAACCATTTTCTATTTTTTAAAATCTAAAGGGACATAGAATTTTATGTTCAAATAAATCAATGCCTAGCTGCCAGTCTCATAATTTCCTGGCTTATACAAATATAATAACAAGCAGTGTTCATAAATATACCTACACTAAAAACATTTTACAGAAAAATACATGAAGGATAAAATCTGATCACCTAATGGATTTAACTCCAAATATGGGTGACTGTTCTAAGTATCTTCTTTCTCTTATAATTGGTAATACCTTTCCCTGGGGCTATGTTAGGAGCCATGTGGTACCAGTAAAAGCTTTCTTATTCTCCTCTACTTTGTTAGCCATATTCTGTACCTAAGAAATAGTCCCGAGGAAAATTCTAGAAGACCGCGTATCTTTTATGTTATTATAAAACTTCCCTTTAAATACTTACATTTTAGCTTTATAAACCTAGTTAGAATCATGAAGTTTAGCTAACCCTTTATTTCGCTCAAGACCAAAACCACGATATTTTAGGATTTTATAGTAAGTACATATCTGGTCTTTGTCCCTGTTTGTGGTAGAGCTCCTAAAACCTTAGGAATTTCCTAAATAATGAGAGCCATAAAGGTATCTTTTGTTATGTCAATGAAGTGACTTTCTCTCACCACACCTAAAGCTGAGGGCTGCTTACCTAGGGAACCAACTGGAAATCAAAGATTGGAACTCAGTCTCACCCCATGATTTCCAAGGAGACCAGTGCCAGGGGTTGGATCAATCACCAATGGCTGATTTAATCAATCAGTGGTAATGAAGCTGCCATAAAAACCCAAAGGAGGGATCTAGAGAGCTTAGGGAGAGTGACTCAGAAAGCTTCCACATGCCAGAGTGCCAGCCCCCAAACTCCCTGAGGGTACAAGTCCTTTGTTCGGGACCTTACCTTTCACATCTCTTTACCTGGCTGCGGATTTGTATCCTTTAATATTCTTTATAATAAACTAGTAATTTGGTGAATAAACTGAGTTCTGTGAGCTACCCTGACAAATTAATTAAACCCAAAGAGGGAATTATGGGAAAAACTGATTGAGAGCCAGTCAGAAGCACAGGTTAACAAAGCAGACCAGTGATTAGCCTGTAAAGTGGAGGGAGGCAGCCTTGTGGGATTCAGGCCTTAACCTGTAGAACTCCATGCTACCTCTGGGTAGGCAGTATCAGAATGGAACTGAACTGTAGGAAACCCAGCTGATGTCCAAAAANAGTATTTAAAACCTGGAAGAAACTTCAAACTTCCAATTACAGGTTTATTTTCTCCCAAGCCTTACCACTGTCCTAATACAAAACAATGCTTTCCCCCAGACAATCCCCAAATAAAAGGGGAAGAGGAGGAAAAAAAGACAAGAGACCTTGAAAAAGTCAAATACTCAAAGAATCCCACAAAGTTAGAAATTATTGTAGTCTGAAAACTCTGGAATCTTTCTACCCAGCCTAAATTTATGATATGTTCATTTTTCCTGCTACAAGTTCTGTCCCTAGTCTTGTGCGGTCTATCTGAGAGCAGAGATTAAGGGCAGAAGCAAAGTTCTTATCTACTCTACTTAATTACTGGAGCCTCACATCCTAACTCTATTCAAAAGACATACAAATAAGGGCAACTGAATAAAAGAAGCCACCCATCATGACTCTTAAAGAATATTTCTGTTCAATAATTATTCACTGATTTACTCCTCAAACTCTCAGATCCTTGAAAATAAGAGCCCTCCTTTCTTTTTATCCCCACCAAGTTATCAGTGAGATAAATTATCAGAAAAATGTGCACTGAGTTCTGTTAGGAAAGCAAGACAGTATGGTGGTTGTAGGGTTAAACTCATTTAACTTACTAGCTGGGTGATTCCAGCCAAAGCTCCTTGGCTTCCTTAAGTCTCAGTTTCCCCACCTACATGATAGTGTTAATAATTAACTGGTGCAGAAAATTGTTGAAAGATAAAACAAGGTAGTTAATGTAAATAGTTTGGGCCAGTGCCTAGACGCAGTAGGCATTCAGATAATGTAGCTAGCAGCGGTGGTAGTAGATGAGGCAGTGGTAGCCAGGACAGTAAATGAGATGCAAACACAGAGCTTTTAGAGGTACTACTCAGTCTTCATCCTCTACAGACAAACTTTAGCAGAAAACTCCTGGCTGTCAACTCTTATTTACAACTGCAGCTGGTTGTCAGTGTAATGTTTACTTTTCCCAGTAAAATTCCAGTACAAGAATAAATCTCTATACTCCATGGGGCTTGTTATAATAGAATTTTACCTTTATGTATCTCTTTACACCTCCATTTACAGTAGGGAATTGCAAGCTATAGCTTTAAAGATGCTGTTGTCCTGAAGTTATAGTAGATACAGTTAGCTATAGTAAATATAGTAGATACAGTAACTACTAACATCATAGTTATATGTAGTAGAGTAGATACAGATAGTAGTTATAGGAGATACAGATACTTTATCTACTAACGTAGTTACAGTAGATATAGTAGATACAATAGGTATAGTAGATACAGATAGTAGTTATAGTAGACACAGATACTCTAGCTACTAACACAGTACCTGCACATACTAACTGTATCTACTATAACTTAGTCAGAGACTTAACACCAAATCTAGCCTAATAAAAATGTTTTACACATATGTGTTAACAAGTCTTTTTCACCTTTCAAAAAAAGTCCCAATGTTGGAGACAGTTCAACTATAAAATCATTAGACCAAATGAATTTACATAAAAGACAATTTCAGACTAATATGTAAAAAACATCCATTTTCTTAAGTTTATTGTAAACACTGCCACTAATACTAATAGCAGCAATCATTCCTTGGGTTCTTATTAAATCCTGTGCTAAGTAATGTACATGTATAACTTCATTTGATACTCTGAACCACTCTGTGGAATCAGTACTGTACTGTCAATTTTATAGTGAAGGGATTCGAAGCTTACAGAATACAGTTTACTCTTACTGGGGGGCTTAATATGTATACATACTACACCAAATATTCCACATGTATTTTCTCATTAATCTGCAAAATAACCCAACGAGATCAACGCAATCATTGCCCCATCTTACAGATGAAGACACTGAAGATGGAAAGCCTAACTAATGTGCTGAAGGACAAACAGCTAGTAAATCAAAGAGTCAGAATTCAAACCAACAGCTCTGACTTTAGAACCATGCTTTTAACCTTTATGCTAAACAATCTCTAAATCGTCCTCCAGTATTTGATGATGTCTGCTCTATGCCAGGCACCATGGATACTATGATGAAAAAGAATGACTCAGTCCCTGCTCTGCTGCTGTCCGCCGCGGGGCAAGGGCATGCAGGCAACCAGTGAAGAGCTGGCCGACCATACTAGGTCTGACTCCAAAGCCCATGTTCTTAACCTTCACCATCTGCTGCAAAAGGCACCACATTTAGATTTTTCCCTAAACATAATTCAGGAAACCTTAAGTTTCACATTATTTTGTCTTGTGTCTATAGCTTCTTTTTACAAATGAATGATATTACTTAAAAAAAAAAAAAAAAAAAAGAACATCAGTGAACATTTTAAGGCACTATAACTGGTCTCTTGTCTTCTCTATGCAAACAGAGGCTTTATTCCACATTATCAATGGATAACACAGCAGGACTCGGGAAAGAATGTCTTTGGAAAGTCTCACAGGAGCAGTAGTTCTGAAAGGACCTGAAGGTAGAATGTGAAAAAATGCTCACAAAAAACCCTATGAGAGAGAAAGTTTAGATGCAAAGGAGGCAGCCACATGTGAGTTTTAAGAAAGAAATACAGCTGAGACTTCTGCTACTTGTTTACTGTGGGCTAGGTTGTTCAGACAAACACTGCTGCTCAAAGCAACCCAAACGGGTTCCATCAAACAAACAAACAAACAAACAAAAAAAGAAATTCTGAATGGTATTGAATTGCTGATCACATACAGAATTCAGAGGCCAAAGAGGAAAAGAAGCTCAAACTCAGAGAATCAAGCAGAATCCTTTTCCCTGGGGACCTGCTGATCTGGACAAATGTTCACATTGGTCTTGACAGCTCTGCAGAGACAGAGAAAGAGCTATCTACAATAGGTCAAGGCCTGCTCAAGGGAAGGGGGTGTTTGGCGAATGCATTGCCTCCCAACCTTAAGTGAGGACCCCCAATGGTTAAGGAGAGAAGCAGATGTAAACAGGATTTTACATACCAGCTGGCTGAGCCTCAAGGCATAAATTTAAACAGAGTTTAACATGGTCCAAGCCTTGTGGTACCCCTACAAATGGGAATTGTGTCTGGAGGGCCTTCATCCTTGATCTCAAATTACTCCTGCTGAGAATTTTTTAGGGACAACAGGTAACAAAACATGCAAGGAAACATGTCACCATAAATGAGAACCAACAGAAAGAGAAATCAAAAAGAGACAATAAAAAGAGGCCAAAGGCATTCAGACACTGGGTTACTAGACACAGAATACAGAACAAGTATCCTTACTCTGCACACACACAAAATTACAGACAGGCTTAAAAATATCTGCAGGGAATTTTTTAAATCACACAGCATATTTCAAAAGAATTACGTGAATTTCTAACCCAAAAAGAAACAATGAAAATTAAAAATTTAAAGGACAGTTTTAAGAATAGATGGGTGTGGCGAGCCTGCCTGACTCTGTGACTAGAATATGCATCTCTAATCTTGGGGTTATAAGTTCGAACCCCCCCATGGGGTCAGAATTTCCNCAGCAAAAAATAAAAAAAAAAAAAAAAAAAAAAAAAAAAAAAGAGATGGGTGAATCGGAAGATCAATACAGCACAGGAAGATAAAACAACGTCCACAGGGGGACAGAGTGATTCTTGTATTTATGTTAAGTGAAGACCCAGAAGGGAGGAGAAAAAGAAGTGCACAGAGGTAATATCTGAAGGGAGAGGACTTTCTCAGAGTGATGGAAGACACGAATTCAGTTTCACAGAGCCCAAAACATCCTTAGCAAGATAAAAGAGAATCCTCCACCTAGATTCAATGTAGTGAAACTGCAGATCACCAAACACAGCCAGCTGGAGGAAAAACAGACTACTTAAAAAAAAAGAAAGAGAGAAAGAGAGAAAGAAAGAAAGAGCGAGCAAGCAACAAGCATTAACTAATATAGCTCATTTCTTAACAAGAGACTCATTTTAAGTGATTAATTCTGCCCATTGGTGCCAAGGAAAGCTTCACATAAAATAGACCAGGATGAAAAAAGGCAGTTTGGGCTGAAGTACAGGTGGGANTAATATAGCTCATTTCTTAACAAGAGACTCATTTTAAGTGATTAATTCTGCCCATTGGTGCCAAGGTCTATAAAATAGACCAGGACGAAAAAAGGCAGTATGGGCTGAAGTACAGGTGGGTAATTTATAATATCTGTGCCTCTGTGTCACATGCTAACCAACTTCCAGTGGCCGAACATGGAAGGGTACAGATCTTACTCACTTTGTTTTCCTATCTCCCTCGGTTTTTGTTTTTACAAGGAACGTTTTGTAAATGTCTACTGTGTGCCAGACTCTTTGCCATTCATCTTCAGAATAACCCCACTATGTAGAGACTACTATGTAACGTAGGAGTTGAACTCAACCTACATCCTTTCTATGCTGCTGATTTTGACTTTTCTCCTTCTCGGCGTTATCTCAGCCCTGCCAAGAATGGAAGAGCACCTTTTTGGATGCCGTTTCCTAAATGGCAACAAGGACAACATGGTTTTGGAGTAAAGACCAGGATCTCCGCTGGCTCTCCTCAAGTACTGAATAACCACTGAGGAAAAATACAGCAACAGAACTTTGGATAAGAAGGTTCCTTAAGAGTCATTTCCTTGATCTGATGTTTGTATCCTTCCTCCAATGTCAGTTGCCATCCAATGAATGTGGAAAACTTCCTCTGATAGTGTCACAATTCACCTCCTTCTGGGATGGCTGACTCTATCTTCACATTAATTAGACAGGTTACTCTGTATAATGCAAAGACTCCTTTACTGAGAACTAGTAGGTAGGTGTGTAATCTTATCTTGTTCTGGAACCAATAGTACAATTGACTTTTGAACAACTCTGGGGTTAGGGGCAATGACCCCCTCACAGTCCAAAGATCCCCATGTAACTTGTGACTCCCCCAAAACTTAACTACTAATGGCTTGCTACTTATTGGAAGCCTTACTGACAACATGAACAGTTGATTAACACTATTTTGCACATTGTATTCTATACTGTATTCTTAAAACAAAGTAAACTAGAGAAAAGACAATGTTATTAAAAATATCACATGGAAGGAAAAATATATTTATAATACATTTATAGTACTGTACTGTATTTATTGAAATAAACACATATAAGTGGACCTACGCAGCTCAAACTGGTGGGGTTCAAAGGCCAACTAGTGACTAATCACTGGTTCTGGAGTCTAGAGTCTAGGGAATGTGAGATTAATCCCAGTTCTAAAATTTCCTAGTTGTGAGACTGTGGGTAAATTACCTATCTTTTCAAAGCCTCAGTTCCCTTTTCTATAAAAGAGGGATAATGGAAGTATCTAACTAGAGAGCTGTTGAGAAGCATGCAGTAACTCTTTCATAAATACCAGCTATTATGAGGATTATTATTAGTGGTTTTATCAACCTAGTACAAATCGCTTAGCTCAGCTCCCTCACCTATAAGATGAGAGAGGGGTGAAGTTACTCTTAAGTCTTCTGGGTCCATTTTATCAGATAATAAACGTAAATCTGTAAGCTTCCAGCCTTTCCCATCTATCCTTATTGGAGCCCATGGATGAACTTCATGGAGGTCCTGGAACCCTTTAAAAATGAGTACACTTGCACTTGAGCACCCACTTAAGGAGAAGAGACACAGGTCTCATCAGATTCTTAAGAATCCATGACTCAAAATATTTAAAACCACTGCCTTTGGGTCTATGCAAATCAAATGTATTCTATCTTTCACAGGACAGAGTTGAATTTATATAAAGACCTAAATTCTTCCCAGGTGAGAGATCTAAAGTTCCTTCTACATATGGCTATGTAGGCATTTTATGAATGCTAGGTTAAAAAAAAAAAATCACCACATGTTTTAACAATGATACTTTTTGGAGCCCCTGGGTGGCTCAGTTGGTTAATTTTGGCTCAGATCATGATCTCATGGTTCGTGGGTTTGAGCCCTGTGTCGGGCTCTGTGCTGCCAGCGTGGGGTCTGCTAGTGATTCTCTCTCTCCCTCTCTACCCTCCCACTTCTCTCTTTCTCTAATTAAATAAATAAACATTAAGAAAAAACCCAAAACAACATACTTTTACAAAACTGACTAACAACTCAGGGTGATCTTAAAATCATATTAAAAATAGTTTATTATATTTTTATATTAGTATTAAAAATAGATCCCCTTAGTTTGAAGCCAAATTTTAGACCATAACACATACACAAAATTAGTTCAAAGAATCCTAACCATAATTTCTCTTAAATACATGATTTCCCTGTGCTAACAGTAGAGCCGGACCAAAGCAGCATAAGAAAGTAAACAATATATTAAGAAGCAGCTCTTTCTCTCTTGATCATTGTTGATACACTGACCTATTGACTTACTTTTTTAGGTCTTCATGATCCCTCTATAAAAAGGAAATAATCAAATTTGCCAAAAGTAAGGGATTATAAAAAATAATTTTTAAAGTTTACCCTATTTAAGAGCTCTCATGAATGGCAAAGACTTTTTTTTTTTTAATTTATTCATTTTTGAGAGACAGAGAGAAGAGAGTGCGCGAGCAGGGGAGGAGCAGAGAGAGGGGGAGACACAGAATCTGAAGCAGGCTCCAGACCCTGAGCTGTCAGCACAGAACCCGACACGAGGCTCGAACCCACGAACCGTGAGATCATGACCTGAACTGAAGTCGGACGCTTAACCCACTGAGCCACTCAGGCGCCCCGGCAAAGACCTTTTAAAGAATAATTTATTCTGTAATCCTAACAATCCTTTTGGCTCTCCTCCCAGTGATGGCAACACAGACCCATGAGGTTTACTAATGGCAAGTTCCTAGGTCTTCCTATGTTGACATTTAAAATAACTGCTAGAGAATCATTTGCAGTCCATACTCACCATCTATAATAGACATATTTCTAGATGTTGACATAGTGGCCTTTGAACTTCTGCTTCGAGTAGAAGTATCCAGGGCACTGCCTGCTGTTAGAATAATGAGCAGTCAATATACAATACTATCAGTAGCCAAGGTTTTTTTAAAATAATGCCAAAGTGAATGAAATGTAAATAGTTACGTCAAAACGTAGTTTATGTATAAAAAGTCAAAGACACATATAGCAAGAAACATCTAGGCTAATCAGTTTTCAAAGACTCTACTTCTACCACATTTGGTTCATACTGTTCCAATCAAAATTTAAGGAAATGCTTTGTAAATTTAAGGATAAAGAAAATAAATTATGATTAGAGGATGAAGGATAAAGAAAATAAATTATGATTAGAGGATGAGGATTTCTCTCCCTGGAAAGTTTTAACTAAAGTACTATTTTACCAGCTTAGAATTCCTATGAATGAATATTTAATAAAAATAATTTAAAAATTCCTAGAAATGGATTTATAATGTACCGGGAAACCACTGGATGGCCAATTTTCCATCTCGTGGATTATTTCATTACAACAATGCCACATTAAATACACTGATGGCAATTAATGTCAATGACTGATTTAAGAAACCAAATTGTTTTGGGCGCCTGGGGGGCTCAGTCGGTTAAGCGTCCGACTTTGGCTCAGGTCATGCTCTCACAGTTTGTGAGTTCGAGCCCCACATCAGGCTCTGTGCTGACAGCCTGGAGCTTGGAGTGTGCTCTGGATTCTGTGTCTCCCTCTCTCTCTGCCTGTTCCCAGCTCATGCTCTGTCTCTCTCTCTCTCAAATATAAACAAACATTAAAAAAAAATAATAATAAAGAAATCAAATTGTTTTAGGGTAGCTTTCTTTCTGCACAAATTTTATAAGCTACTTTATAAAAATGCGGGCATTTGTTATCTTATAATAGTCACAAAAATAATAATCTTTATGGCCTGGAGTTTGTTTCTGCTGCCAATGGTCATTAGGTAGCCATTTTCCTTAGCAGCTTGTATTTGCCTATTACCTTATATGTGTGAGAGTAAAGAGGACATTAAATGTACCCAAAAGGCATGAGAAACATAGTGAAGTTCTTAAAAAAAAAATACGTTAAGAGTAATTAAAACCTTATGTACACATGGCCATTAAAATTTATTTAAGTTAAAACATACATGTCAGAACTACATAAAAGATGGACTTTATGCATTATAAAAACAAAATTTTAAAGGACTGCGTCACTTAAATTCGGATGACAGGAATACAATTCTGTTTTCCATCTGACTGCGAGGCCTGAATGTGTGTGAAAGACAGTACTCAGTACTAACCTCTTCCTCTCTGAGACCCTCCCCGGGAGGCTGAATTCTGCCCCCTTCCCCCTCGTCGGCCTCTTCCGCGGCCTCTTCCTTTGTTGGCTGTTGCTGCGATGTCATCGTCAGAGTCATCGGCCAACTGCTCCGCCAAATCTATACTCATAAGGTCCTCAGCACTGAAGGCGGAAGCAGAGTCCTCAGACTGAGATCTGAGGGCTCTGGCCCTAGTCATAGCCTGGGAGGGAGAGAGGAGAAAGTACACATTAGTAGATAATACAGCTTCCTAAGTCATTATTCTGGTCATTCAGATAACATTTAATATTGTCAATCTGCCGACACCATTCTATTTCACTAATCATGCTATAAAAATGTCAAGCAGGAGACGAATAAAAAGCTTAGGACCAAGCAGATGCCAAAATTTTAATTTGGTAAGAACCTGTCTAAAAAGACAAGTGTGAGACTTAATGAAATACTTTAGCTCTGAAATGAATAGATTTTCTGATTAAAAATAGGATAAAATAAAAGCAATGCTGTCCTGAGCTCTTCTCTTAAATCAACCAAAAGGTAACAAGGAAAACAGAAATGAAACACAATACACTTTCAATGAAATCAGAAAATAGCTCCAACTTCAAAACACAAACTCTCTGAAGAAGAGCAAACAGACAAAACACAGATCTGACCGAAGGAACAGGGCTGAGAAGAGTCTCAGGGAGCACAGAGCTCTCTAAAATTGATCTGTATGTCCCAGAGGACCAGGACAATAGTCTCTCTTGCTGGAACAGAAAATTCTCAGTCTAAGAACAGGTGGGTAGAACATGTCTGAGTGCTCTGTGATACCATAAAGTAAGGGGAGACAGGGCTAAACGAGATGAGAACAAAGCAGGTAGGGCAGCAGCAGGAGGAAAGTGGGCTGTGGGAGGTCATCCACCTTCATGATGTGGGTCTTAGCTTAAGGGAGACAACAGCTCATACACCGCATGAAGGACTCGATGCTGCATTACTATGTAACGACAAAACAAAACAAAAACAACTTCAGGGAACACAACAGAAAATTAAAAAAAAAAAAAACCCGAAGAAGATTTCAGCTCATTTTTCTGGTCCCAGGTGAAGTATGGTCAATCCTCATTATTCTTGGATTCTGTATTTGTGACCCCCAGAACGACACTCCCGGCGCTTCTGCGGTCACACGTGGACGTGTGCAGAGGGGCAAACATTCTGCGCCTCCTGACGCACACATTCCCTGATGAGGATGGACAACGGCACACTCTGCCTTCCTGTTTCAGCTCTCACACTTTCAACAAGGGTCCTTTCTGTGGCGTATTTAAAATACGTGCCACGTTTTTCACATTTTTGTGCTTTTGGCTGGTGATGCAGTGCACTATTGAGGTGCTGTCTACTGCTCCCACGTGCAAGCAGGCTGTGATGTGCCTTACGGATGACATACGTGTTAGAGTATGAGTTATGGGGCTGCTGGTTCTAGGTTCAATGCTCATGAATTATAATATATATTAAGAGGTCTTTATACAGAAACACACACAAAATGTTATGTAGTGATCAGCTGACAAAAACGGAACCAGTCGTTGGCAGGAACGTAATCCTGTATTTTCTCTCAGCAGCAACATGGTTCAGTATTTGCTAATTTAGTATTTGTGATGACATAGGGCATAGAACCTGTACTTTTTAAAAAATAGCATGAAAAGGAAAAAGGAGACCTAAGTTACATCATTAATAAGACAGATCTAATTGATATATGTTGAACTCTATACTCTGAAAATAATACACTTCTTTGCAAGACCTCATGATTTGTTTAGCTGATATATCACGGGGTGCTAAGAAAAACAGCAGTAAGTACTAAATAGTAAAGAGTATTATTATGTCATCTAATCGCCATGAATAAAATTAGGAATTAGTTACAATAAAACAAAAACACTTGCCTCAAAACCATAAAACTACAACTGTAGAAGTCTAGAAAACAATAATAAAAATACTGTGTACAAAACATATGAAACAATTAAAGCAGTGTTTGTAAAGAAAGCTCACCACCTATTAAAAAAGAAGGAATAAATAAGGAGATGTGGCATCCAAAAAGTTTGGACAAAGAAAACACATCCACAGGAAACTATTAGAAATCAATAATAAGAGGTGGCTGGGTGGCTCAGTCTTGGCTCAGGTCATGATCTCAACGCTACTGAGTTCGAGCCCTCATTGGGTTCTGTGCTGACAGCTCAGAACCTGGAGCCTGCTTCCGATTCTATGCCTCCTTCTCTTTGCCCCTTCCCTGCTTGTGCTCTCTCTCTCTCTCTCTCAAAACAAATAATCATTAAAATTTTTTTTAAAAATCCATTTATATAAAAAAAGAAATCAATGATGACACAATCATAAACACATTTTAAGCAAAAATCCATTCAATTTAGCAAATTTAAAAACTGGTCCTCTAGGACAAAACCACACTTATAAAAATCACTAACTTAATAAGAAGGGAGAAAAGATAAATACACACCATTAGAAATGAAGGTGGAGGGAAAAAAGATCAAGGGAAAATTCAAGAATCCTGACAAATACTCTTCAATTCTAAGTAACTGGGAAAATAAATGACCTAAATGGATCCAAGAACAGGTACGCAGTCTCAACAGACTAATATCAAAGAAAAAGCTAAGAAAACTGTTAAAAGCTGAGAAAAAGCTGAGAACAACGCTTCTGAAAAGGACCACTGCCATAAAGTTTCACAGATAAAGTCTATCAAATCTTCAAAGGACAGACAGTTCCACTGGTATTCCCATAGTACCAGAGCATAAAGGAAGAAAGCTTCCAATTTATTTTTATGACACCAGCAGAACACGCTACTGAACACGTGAAAGACTGCATGCACAAAAAGAAAATTACAGGATCTTACTTATGAATATTAAAGTGGACACAGGGGCGCTTGGGTGGCTCCGTCGGTTAAGAGTCTGACTTTGGCTCAGGTCATGATCTTGCCGCATCAGGCTCTGTGCTGACAGCCAGCTCAGAGCCTGGAGCCTGTTTCAGATTCTGTGTCGCCCTCTCTCTCTGACCCTCCCCTGCTCATGCTGTCTCTCTCTCAGAAATAAATAAAACATTAAAAAAAATTTTTTTTAAGTGAACAAAGAGAATCCAGGAACACATAGAAAACCCAGTATACCCATTACCAGGGGGTTCGCAAAGTGATATTAAGAATGGGGCAATAATAGGATATGTTTTAATACAATTTGCCACATTAATAAATAGAACAAAGGAGGAAAAGTCCCACATGCTTATCTATATGTGGGTCAAAAAGGCACTTAATTCATCACCCATTCTGGATTTGAACAAACCCTAAATCCCATCTTTTCCATGACAAATACCCTAAATGTCCTATCCCCTCACCACAAAGAGTGTGTGCACACTTTCATGTGAGAGACCAAAGCCCTCGGCATAAGAACAAAGCAAAAATTTCTGGGCCAAGAACATGACCAGGTGTTTCATATAAATGATTTATAAACACAAAAGAGTCACTGCTAACAAAAGCAGTATGGATTGAAAACAAAAGCCAAGAGACAATTTCTCACCCTTTAGATCTGTAAAGATCAAAAGATGTAGTGGGGCGCCTGGGTGGCTCAGTTGACTAAGCGCCTGACTTCGGATCAGGTCAGGATTTCATGGTTGGGGAGTTGGGAGCCCCAAGTTGGGCTCTGTGCTAACAGCTCAGAGCCTGGAGCCTGCTTCGGATTCTGTGTCTGCCTCTCTCTCAGCCCTTCCCCTGCTTGCGCTCTCTTTCTCTCTCAAAAATAAAGAAATATTAAAAATATACTTTAAAAAACCATGAAAGATATAGTAAGACATTATGATGACAAAGATGTGAGGAAATAAACACTCCCAAATACTGGTCAGGATGTAAATGGGGGTGACATCTCTGGAGTGACGGAGCAGTATCTAGCAAAAATCTAAAATGCATACGCCCTTTTATGAGCATTCCTTGGAATGAATTACCCATCATCATTTCCAAATTTCGTACTTTCCTTTGTCTAAATACTACACCTTCATTTTATCATCTCAAACATTACAGTAAAATATTTTAAGTCTACGTTTCTGTGCAACAGCCTTTGGAGTTTATGTTTGAAGTACACTACTTCTAAGAATTAGTAGTGGAATTCTAACTTACTCATGAGTGCAGGTCCAGAACCACTGTAAGTGCAGGTCTACTGGTAGGGCAATGTTTTCAAAATACTTTTTTCTGGTGAGATTCGAAAACATCCTACCCTGGTATCACACCCTTTAAAAAAAATGTGGCAAAATATACAAAAATAACTCTCCGTTCCCCACCCCATCCCATAGTTATCACTATTCTACTTTCTGTCTGTACGAATTTGACTGCTCTAGGTATCTCACTTCAGTGGAATTATACAAGTATTTATCCTTTTATGTCTTATTTCCCTCAGGATATTTTTGAGTTTCATCCATGTTGTAGTATCATAACTTCACTCCTTTCTCTTTTATTTTTTAAATTTTATTTTTATTTATTCTGAGGGGGAGAGAGAGAGAGAGGGAGAGAGAATTCCAAGTAGGCGCTGCACTCTCTATGCAGAGACACGGGACTTGAACTCATAAACAATGAGCCAAGGACCTGGGCCAAAACCAAGAGTTGGACGCTTAACCAACTGAGCCATCCAGATGCCCCACAAATTCACTCCTTCTAAGGCTAAATGAATAGTCTACTGTACATACATACCATATTTTATCTGTTCATCAGTTGTTACTACCTTTTGATTGTTGTGAATAATGCTATGAACATGGGTGTACAAATATTTGAATCCTTGCTTTCAATTCTTTGGAGTAAATACTTAGAAATACAATTGCTAGATCACATAATTCTATTTTTTTTTTGAGGAATTATCATACTTTTTTCCACAGAAGCTTTTATATTTCCACCAGCAATGCAAAGGGCTGCAATTTCTCCATATTCTTTGCAACATTATTTTCTAGTTTTTTGGTTTTTTTAACAGTCATTTTAATAAATGTGAAGTGAGATCTCTTTCTGGTTTTGATGTACATTTCCCTAATGAGTAGTGATGTTGAGCATCTTTTCATGTGCTTATTGGTCACCTGTTTGTCTTCTTTGGAGAAATGTCTGTTTAAGTCCTTCATCCACTTTTTTAGTTGTGTTTTGTTATTGTGATTGGATATTAGGAGATCTTTACGTGTTCTGGATGTTAATCATTTACCAAACACATCATCTGCAAATATCCTCTCTAATCATACGGAGAGCCTCTTCACTGCATTGACAGTGCTTGGCATTGTGGTTTGGAAGGGGACTGACCCTGCCTCAGATTCAGGAAGAACACAGGAAACCAGAGACTGGGAAAACTACGGCCTACGGGTTAGACTAAGAATAGATTTCACATTTTTAAAGGCTTGTTTAAAATAACCACCACCACCACCGCATACACAGAGAAGAATATATGGCAAGACCACAGATGGCCTGTAAAGCCTAAAATATTTGTTTGGCCTTTTATTTAAATGTGAACTTAAAGAAAACACTTGAGAGATTTCCCATGTGAACAAGAAGCTTTAAAGCCTCTTGGAAGGACTAATGCTTTTGTCTATTTGTTTAAATAATTTAAGCTACCCCCCATGGCTGGAGGTTATAGCTTGGGAAAGTCCCAAACTCCGTTTCAAGTCCTAAGCAGCATGCTGAGAATGAAGACCATTTATAACATCCTATGGCAATGCTAACAAATTGCCCAGGAAACCCCAATTGCCTGCTCATGTCTTAAAATACAGCTGAAAAATTGAAACCTAAAAATGCTTCCTTCTGAAAAATTCCCAAATACAATCTGTGATGTCCTCTATTACCTTCCTCGTATAAAACATTCACTCTTATTCTTTAAAAGATTAATGAAAAACTGAATTTAGTGGCTCCAAACACAAAGGACATCCGCAGAAAGATTTCTGTACTCTGCTAAACTGAAATGGTTAGTTAAGTGTACACGATCCAAGAACCAGGAGTCCTTTCTTTCCTTTCATTCTTGTTATTTAGCAAACTCTTTTCTAGTTGAAGGAAACTCTGTAAGATGAACACAAATATAAATGTGGTTAAGGGATCCCTAATCTAAAGCTTCCTCTTCTTGCTCCCAAAAACCATCTCATAAATGGTAAAGCAGTTGTATCAGTGCTTATTAGGAACAGTGACTTTGATGTGCTGCACATAAAAACTTTCAGAAATTTTATATTTTTAGCCATTCACTTGCCATGAGCTGTATTAATGTCATGATGATACAGGGTTCAGCTGTCAGCATGGAGGGTTATGACCGGACATGGTATGGTGGAAAAGTCTAGACTTGAAGGTAAAATTTTATCCTACCATGTAACCTTTACTGTGGTCTCATTTGTAAAATGGAAACTGAAATAGTGTGACATGCTTAGAGAAAAATCAATAAATAAAAATTTCATAAATACCATCTGCCCTTTCCGCTTGAAAACTGTAATGAATAAAACCAAGCAGGCAATGTGTTCTATTTTTTCCACTACATTTATGTAGGAGAGTGACTCTGACATCGGGAATGTTGAATATGAAATTTAGTGGATGGTGGTAGCTTTTAGTTCTATAATCAATTACTGAAGGCTATTAATGAAAGGCAGGAGGTAGGAAAAACCTGTAGTCAGTACTGGCCCTACTGCTAGTAATGTCAGTTTATGTTGCAAAAGCTCCTATATTACACGATGGAGATAGTATTAAGTTGTACAAGCGGAAGAAGCCAAGGAAACTCACAAAACTAGACATTTAGAAGACTATCCTCATGTATCCTTTTTTAAAAAATGTTAATTTATTTTTATTTAAAAAAAATTTTTTTGATTTTTTATGTTTTATTTATTTCTGAGAGCAAGAGAGACAGAGTGTGAGTGGGGGAGGGGCACAGAGAGAAGGGGAGCCACAGAATCGGAAGCAGGTTCCAGGCTCTGCAAGCTGTCAGCATGGAGCCCCATGCGGGGCTCGAACTCGCAGACCGCGTGATCATGACCTGAGCCGAAGTCAGACACTCAACTGAGTGAGCCACCCAGGTGACCCTTTAAAAATTTTTTTAAATGTTTGATTTATTTCTGAGAGAAATAGAGACAGTGTGAGCAGGGGAGGGTCAGAGAGAGAGGGAGATACAGAATCTGAAACAGGCTCCAGGCTCTGAGCTAGCTGTCAGCACAGAGCCCGATGCGCGGCTCGAACCCACGAACCGCGAGATATAACCTGAGTCAAAGTCGGACGCTTAACCGACTGAGCCATCCAGGCGCCCCCAAAAATGTTAATTTATTTTTGAGAGAGAGATAGGCACAGTACAAGCAGGGAGGGACAGAGAGAGAAGGAGCCACAGAACCTGAAGCAGGCTCCAGGTTCTGAGCTGTCAGCACAGAAGCCAATGAGGGGCTTGAACCCACGGACTGCAAGATCATGACCTGAGCCAAAGTCAGTCGCTCAGCTGACTGAGCCACCCAGACACCCAATATCCCTGCATATTCTTTCTAAAGAAAGGCTTTTAACTGAGTTACTATACTGTTCACATTTATACATATTCTAATGAACCGGGATACAACTTGTGGGGAGAGGCGGCAACTTTCCCCACAATAAGCGCAAGTCATCAAACTTTTGTCATAAGAGAGAGAAACCAAAAACAAACACCAAAACTCTCACTTTCCTATTCCTTAACATTCCAAATAAGAATTATTGGATCAGCTTATTACTGAATCAGCTTAAAATCCTAAGTAGCCAGTATGGTATGACAGATGATGAAGTAAATCAGATATAGACTTGGAAACTGTATTTAAAAAAGAAAGAAAGTCTAATGGCCTTTAGAGATGATACTAAAGAATTATCTGATAAATGATCTTTCCTATGTCAGGATCTAAAACTGCTTCACATTAAAGGCTGTGTGGTATTATCTAGTAGTCATCAGTAGATCAACCACGAAACAGACTCCTCTGGAAGAGAGTTCAGAGGGGAAAAAAGTAAATTGAGAGTCCCTGTCTCCTTAGGCAGGGTTCTTTTTCTTTTCGGCATCCCAGGTATTGACGCTGTGTGCTTAAAACAAGGCAAAAAATATTTAAAGGGTGGTGGTGACGGGGGTGGGGGTGGGAAATGGGGTTTCCATTAATCCCTTTTTCCTTGGACCTGAGAAAACAGTGGACTTCAAAAAAGTTAATTTGAGGGATGTGTCAAGTGCTTCAGCACCTTCTAACTCACCACCTGTCAGCGGCAGTTCTGATGAGGAAAATGACAATGGACTAGCAGGAAAGTTGTATTAATTAGTGGGGATGACATTTCGGGCCATGGTAAGGTTTAACAATTTTCCTTCTACATACATCTGCCTCACCTACTAAATAAAGCGAGTCTCTGGTGGACACGAACCACACGCTTCCCATGTCTGTGTGGTTAATGCCAGTAGAATTGGCTAGGTTGTAACAGACACAGATGAAAGCAATCAAGACAAAATCCCAATAGTAAATAAGTTATACGACGACCTTTAAATACTACATAGCAACCATAAAACACGAGAGACAAATGGGAAAATAGAAAATATGTTTCACCAGTGAATTCACCAAGTACCACATAGAGGCCTGAAGCTTAAGTCAGTGGTCGCTAACCAGAAGTTCCTAAACTGCAGAGATTGAGAAAGACAGCACTGATGGTGACCAAGTCCATTTCAACACATCAGAAAGCTCAGAGGACACCATGTATCTACCTGTGCTAAAGCTGCTAGCAAGAGCCTATTTCTTCCTTTTTTGCCCAAAATAACAGCAGCTCAGTAGGGTTAGATTTCATTTTACACTGATAAGATGTTCTGATCGCAATTTTGTATTATTTTGATTAATGAGGGCTCTTGCTGCATACGTCCCCTGCCCCCACAAAATTAAATAAGTTTTAGACGAGAGCAAAAGGGAAAGAAGGGAATGGAAGCAAGCAGAATCGGGTGAAATGGGGTAAATCAAAGGCAGCTATCCTCGGCCAATCCCTGCTCAGTCCTATCAGCCAAACCTAGGTCCTGTGGACTGACTCCTCTGTAAACAAACTTACTAGTCATTCTAACTTAAACGGACACAGAAGCACAGGAATTTACAGCAGAAATTACCTCTCGAACTTCATCATCTTCTTCATTGGTGTTTTTTTGTCTGCTTTCTCTGAAACGGCGTACCTGTATTAAAACAGAGTAAATCACAAACATGTTGCTTATTCCTCTCACGTAAAGATAAGTGTGCTACAAATAAGAAATGCTTCCCATTACAACAAAAAACCTGAAAACAGAAGTAGTCTTTTGTCTCACAAAACACTGACTAAAGAAATCATATTTTCCTAGTGACTTACATTAAAACTTCAGAATTGTACTCTAAAAAATATATACAGGCCCTAAGCAAAACTCTTACCTCCTGTCAAAATGTTCCAGGTCACTGAAAAACAATCTAATCAAATGGAAGAAGAACACATTTCTAATACATATGAGTGTTATACTTTAGTGAAACAGTTAAAAACAAAAATCTCTTCTTTCAGAGGCTTGAAATATTTATTACAGGGCTCAAATAATTCTTTGGCATTTGGCTGTAGGGAATCTAGGAAGCTCTGAAATGGTAATGTGAAGTGGGTGGGCCTCTAAAGATCATTATACCAACTACTGAATGTTTACCATTGGCTGATAATGGTCCTGGAACCAAGAAGGATACTAGAGATTTTTTTTTAAATTCTTGCTCAACAAGGCAAGAATATAGTATAGCTACATGATTAGAGAAAAGCTCTATTTGTTTAATAATTTATGTAGCAGCTATTTATTGAGCACCCATTATGTGTCAAGCAGTACTGTAGGAACTGAGAACAAAACAATGAACAAGAGTGACAAATCTGTCTCCCAGGAGTACAACTGTGTGCGTGCATGGGCAAGTGTGTGTGTGTAGCCAATAAACAGAAACAAGATAGGAAGTTCTACTGTATTTTAGAAGGTGGATTGGATTGAGTTAATTTACAGCTAGACTGAGAAAACTCGAGTAGGCTCATCTCTGGGGAGCTTTAAGCTGGGGTCATTTATTTACTGCTGGTTTTCAACCTGCATGCCCAGGTTTGAAGCATGGCTTGATTATATGACCAGAGGGCATAAAAGATCTGGGAACTTTTGCACAGATGTTGGTGCCCAATTCAGGGACCACTGTGTGCTAATGAGGATGCAGGGAGCCTATTTATGCCTGGCATCTCTCAGGTCCTTAATGTCTGCCCATACTCTTTTTCCTGATGCTCTATATCCTTTGCCTTTAAGGAAAAGCCTTAGGGGTGCCTGGGTGGCTCGGTGGGTTAAGTCAAACACTTAAATCACAGTTCGTGGGGGGCGCCTGGGTGGCTTAGTCGGTTAAGCGTCCGACTTTCGCTTAGGTCATGATCTCGCGGTTCGTGGGTTCGAGCCCCGCGTCGGGCTCTGTGCTGACTGCCAGCTCAGAGCCTGGAGCCTGTTTCAGTCTGTGACTCCCTCTCTCTCTGACCCTCCCCTGCTCACGCTGTCTCTCTCTCTCTCCTAGAAATAAATAAAACATTAAAAAAAAAAATTTTAAATCACAGTTCGTGGGTTTGAGCCCTTTGTTGGGTTCTGCCATGACAGCACTGAGCCTGCTTGGGCTTCTGTCCCTTTCTCTCTGCCCTCTCCCCACCCCCAATAAACTTAAAAAAAAAAAAAAAACACAAAAAAAACCCCTTAAATGAAGAATGTTCAATGGAGTCTGGAGTTCTTCCAATATCTGAACCTGTGAAATCCTGGCAAAAGACAATAATTATGCAAAGAAAAATAAAGCGGG
This sequence comes from Crocuta crocuta, assembly GCF_008692635.1. Lineage (NCBI taxonomy): Eukaryota > Metazoa > Chordata > Mammalia > Carnivora > Hyaenidae > Crocuta > Crocuta crocuta. The sequence goes on along the minus strand of NW_027532617.1, from coordinate 64,984 downwards.
AAGAGGGTGAGGAAGGCTGAGGAGAGGTCACATCTGAATAGGATGATCATGGAAGGCCTCACTGAGAAGGTAATTTATGAGCAAAGATTGCAAAAGGGAATGAATCTTGCAAATAATTAGGGAAGAACATTCTAATCAAAGGAAACAATGTGCTTTGTAAAGGCACTGGGGCAGAAAGAAGTGTGCATGGTATGCGTAAGAAATAGCAAGCAGGTAGGATGGTAAAAACATAATGGAAAGCCAGACTGAATAGGGCCTCATAAAAAACTATAAGGACTTTATCTTAAATGGGAGTGACTTGATCTAAAATATATTAGGATCATCGACAGCTGAATTGAGAATAGGGGGTGGAGGAGGAGCACAGGTACAAAAAGGGGAGGAGTTTGGAGGATACTGGAATAATCTAAGCAAGAAATGACAATGCGTGCTGGACCACAGGGAGGGACGAAGGCATGAGAACTCGCAGTCAGATTCTGTATGTACTCGGCAGTAATGCCAAAGGAGACCTAGAGAGTAAGGATACAAGTGACAGAACAGGAGGAGCCAAGGATCACTTGAAGGCTTTTGGCCTGAGCAACAGAAAGAATGGTGTTTCCACCAGGACATGACCCATACAGCAAAGACTGAGAATGGAGCACTTCAGACTGGGGAGGGTTAGCGGTCTGAGACGTCTACTAAGCATCTGAGTAGAAAGGTCCAGCAGGCTGCTGGCCACAGCAATCTTACGTAGAGGAGAGATCTGGGCTAGACTTTTGAAAGTCACCACCAAACAGATGGAATTTAAATCCAGGCAGCTAGATGAAATTATAAAGGGGATGTGTAGATAAAGGAGGCTCCAAGGACTGAGTTCTAGGGACTCCAACACAGGAGGCTGGAGGGAGGAGAGAAACAACAGAAGGGAGAGTACGCACAGTGAGACAGAAGACAACCAGAAGACTGTGGGCCCGGAAGCCAAAGAAAAAATGGCTTCAAGAAGATTTAAGATGACAGTGGCTTTAGCAAGAGAAGTCACTGGTGACGACTTTGAATGAGCAGCTTCACTGGAATGATGGGGTCAAACCATCTGGATGATGGATGTAAGGGAAGAGGGAGGGAAAAAATTAGGGCAGCAACTGCAGAAAACTCTGAAGCAATTCTGCTGTTAAGAGGGAAACACCGAAGTAGAATACTAGCTAAATGGAAGTGGGACCGAAGAGTTTTATTTGATGTTTCAGCTGAAAGAAGGACAGTATGCCTGTGGCGACAGAATTGGTTTTAAAAATGGCACAGTATGTAACAGTGCTCTGGGTGGTATATGCCATACAAAAATGCTACATCATTCATGCAAGAGAAATGAGTCAGAGTAAAAATGCCGCGCAGGCTCCGTGTGCCAGCAGTGTTCCAGGACTTTACATGTGTTAACCATTTTCATCCTCACAACCACCTTGACAGAAGCTGTATTATTGTCCCCATTTTACATATGAGAAAACTGAGGCGGAGAGTGGTTAAAAAACCTACTGATGGNTCATTCATGCAAGAGAAATGAGTCAGAGTAAAAATGCCGCGCAGGCTCCGTGTGCCAGCAGTGTTCCAGGACTTTACATGTGTTAACCATTTTCATCCTCACAACCACCTTGACAGAAGCTGTATTATTGTCCCCATTTTACATATGAGAAAACTGAGGTGGAGAGTGGTTAAAAAACCTACTGATGGTTTTACACAGGCACTAAGGGTTTTGATTTTGAATGCAGGTCATTTGGTCCAGAGGCTACGCCCTTAGCTACCACACAGCCCATCCCTCAAGTACTGTCTCAGGAGCCATGACATCTGGGGATGGTTTTTTGCTTTACTGTTTGTTTTTTAAGAGTAGTTTTAGGTTCAAATTGAGAGAAAGGTACAGAGATTTCCCATATACCCTCTTGCCCACACATGCAGACTCCCCTATTATCAATGTCCCCCCGACCAGCATTGGGACATTTGACACTCACACATCATAATCACCCAAGTCCATAGGTGTTTGGATTTTGTTTTAAGATTTTCTTTTCAAGTAATCTCTACATCCAACGTGGGGCTCGAATTTACAGCCCTGAGATCAAGGGCCTGACTGCCTCAGTCAAGAGCCTGGCTGCCTTTTGGAGGCCCCCAAAGTCCGGAGTTTAGATTATGGTTCACTCCTGGGGTCCTATATTCTAGGAGTCTGGAAAAGTGTGTAATGTCATGTGTCCACCAGCATAGGCACATACGGAACACTTTCGCCGACCTAAAATCCTTTGGGCGCTTATTCGTCCCTCCTCTTGCCCTTCACTCAGCCCCTGCCACCTCTGATCTTCTTACTGTCTCTATGGTTTTGCCTTTTCCAGAATGTTGTATAGTTGAAATCACACAGTTCGTAGCCTTTTCAGACTGTTTTTTTCACTTAGCAATACGCATTTAAATTTCCTCCATGTCCTTTCACAGATTTGACAGCTCGTTTCTTCTTAGTCCTAAACAATATTCCCTTGTCTGAATGTTTCACAATTTACTTTCCATTTACCTGCTAATGGGACATGTTGGTTGCTTTCAAGTTGGGCAATTATAAATAAAGCTGCTACCTACATCTCCGGGCAGATTTTTATGTGAACATATGCTTTCAACATCGCTGGGTAGACAGCAACGAGCGTGATTGCTGGATCACATGGTAAGAGAATACTAAGCTGTTTAAGAAACTGCCAAACGGTCACCCAAAGAGACTGTACCACTTTGTATTTCCAGTGGCAATGACTGAGCATTCCTGCTGTCCACATCCTCATCACCATTTGGTGTTGTCAGGGTTCTGGATCTGGGCCATTTTAATAGATGCATAGTGGTATACGCCATTGTTAATTTGCATTTCCCTGATGACACAGGATACATAGCAAGTTTTCTTTAAAAAAATTTTTTTTAATGTTTACTCATTTTTGAGAGAGAGTGCAAGTGGGGTAGGGACAGAGAGAGAGCAAGACACAGAATCTGAAGCAGGCTCCAGGCTCTGAGCTGTCAGCACAAAGCCTGATACGGGGCTCGAACACACAAACCGTGAGATCATGACCTGAACTGAAGTCGGACGCTCAAACAACTGAGCCACCCAGGCGCCCGTTTTCTTTTTTAATTAATTAATTTATTCTTGAGGGAGCGAGAACACACACATGTCATTGGGGGAGAGGCAGAGAGAGAATCCCAAGCAGGCTCTGCCCTATCAGGACTGTGAGATCATGAGAACTGTGACATCATGACCTGAGCCGAAATCGAGAGTCAGAGGCTTAATGGAATTAGCCACCCAGGTGCCCCTAGAGCATGTTTTCATATGCTTACCTGACATTTGTACATTTTTGGTGAGATGTCTGTTAAGGTCTTTGGCCCAATTTTATATCAGGGCTATTTTCTTAATGTTGACTTTTAACAGTTCTTTACCAGATGTTATCCTTTACAAATATTTTCTCCTTCAAGTTTGTTGCTTGTCTTCTCATTCTTTTGACATTGTCTTTCACTGAGCAGGTTCTCATTTATATAGAGTCCAGCTTATTAATCCTTTCTTTCATGCATCATACTTTTGGTGTTGTATTTAAAAAGTCATTGCCATACCCAAGGTCATCTAGGTTTTCTCACACGTTATCTCCTAGGAGTTTCACAGTTTTATTTGGGGGAGATGTTCATGTTTTATTTTTGGCACTTAAACTGAGAAATGCATTCCGCCAAAAATTTATGAACCCCATACACCCAGTGTCGCAGAATGAGTGATTTTAGAAGGCAGAATACTTATGCTCACTGATGAAGTGCCTGGCATAGAATATTATAAGTTGCATACTGACATGATATCATAAGACTTTAAGAGAACCATGTTGGCTAAAAGCACTAAAATCAAAGTCAAAAGGAATGAGTTTTAAAAATAATATTTTGTTCTGCTCAGAGGGAATCTGGAAGATACAGAAAATGATCCCCTATAAGCCCATTACCTGAAGATAACAACTGATAATGTTTGAAATATTTTCTTCCATTCTTTGCATGCACACACTCATACATAAAATAAAAAATCACTGGCACCATACTCTACATATTTTTAAATTTTTGGAATTCTTTTCCCACATAACATTGAAAATATTTTTCCATGTTCTCCAAAAATGTAATTTGTTAATGGCTGCATAGTATCCACTAGATATGTGCCAACATTTCCTTCACCAAAACATTTTCCAAATTTTCCCACTGCAGACAACACTTAGATAAATTACTCCATACGCGAATCTCTATCTCACTGCTGTCTTGGGAAAATTTCCCAGGGCTGAGTTAAAGGTCAGATCATAAGCCTGTTGACACACGCTGACAAACTGCCTTTTGGTGCAGCAGCTGCTCAAACCTGATTCTCCTACCAGCAGCACAGGAAATACTCTTCTCAAATCGCTATCACTCTGACAAATAAAACTACATTTGAGTTTCATCTTTCCTTTCTTTCTTTCTTTTTTTTTTTTAATTTTTTTTAAAGTAGGGTTCACACCTGATGCAGGGCCCATTGTGGGGCTTGAATTCATGACCCTGAGAGCTGAGATCAAGAGCTGGACACTTAACTGAACCACCCAGGCACCCCAAAATACATGAGTTTCTTTGATTATTCTAAGCTAAACACCACTTTCATATGCTTATTACCCATTGGTATTTCTTTTGTGAACCAGTTATTTATGTCTTTGTTCATTATTCTATTGAAATGTTTACTACTTTTCTTAAGACTATTATAAAGGTTCTGTAATACTTTGAGTATCAACCTTTTTTCTGCCCACATACAAATATTTTCTCCATGTCAGTACATTTTGACTTTTTGATAATTTGACATGCAAACATTCACAATTTCTATGCAGTCAAACTTCAAGAGCTTTTCCTTTGATTCTTCCACTGCTTTTATGCTTAGAGAGAATGCATTTTCTAGATGAAATTCAAAATCTGCAACAAAGCTTACTAAAAAACTGAAAAGCAGAACAGAAATTTTCATCCGATACGGTTCATCTTAAAGCATTTTCATGATCTTCAGAAGATGCCATCTATGGGGAACAAAGCTAACATTTAATGGGTAACAATCATGTTTAAGATTCTGTTCTAGACCTTCTCTACTTTCTCATTTTACGATCTCAATTTTATAGATGAGGAAACTAAACACATCAGAGAGGTTAAACCCTGGTTTATCAGAAAGAAAGCCAGAGGTACTTTTAAGGAAAGAGTGTCCAACTAGACTTATCCACCCCAAATTAGTTACCTCTTCGTCGATTTTATCTTCCAGGGCATCAATATGACGTTCTTTAAGAAATCGCTGTGTTTTTTCCAACTGGTATTTCACTAATTCCTCTATGGCATCTTTTTCTTCCTTGTCCACAAATTCTTGTACTGCTTCGCCCATTCCTCTTTCGGTTAGAAGTGAGAGCTGCACATTCTGTGAAAGAGGTACAAATCACTGGATGCAGAAATCAGGATCTGTTCCTTATCAAATAATTCTATACGAGCAAGGAAAATTATAGTACAATGTTACCAGCGGAAAAAAGACAAAAAAGGTATCTAGTTATTGAAGGGAAAACAAAACAAAGTAAAACAGAACAGAACAAAACAAAACAATGGGCAGTAATTAAATCTACTAATAAATACTCAAGAGCCAGAAAAAGCCAAGTAAAAACAAGGTACGGGAGTAGTGCTGAAGACATGAAGAAATAAAGAGGCCTGAGTGGTTGGGATGCAGGGTCCTAAAACGGTAGCCAATGGTGGAGACTAGGTTAACCAGTGCAGGAGGCAGAATGGTGGCCCCTAAGCATGTCCACATCCTAGTCTCTGGGACCTGTGAGTATGTTATAAGGCAAAGGAGAATTGAGGTTACAGAGGAAATTAAGGTTGCTAATCAGCTGGCCGTACAATTGGGAGGTCGAATGCTTAACCAACTGGGCCAACCAGATGCCCCTTATTCAAAGTATCAATTATACATATGACAAATTAAAGTCTGTTACCATAAGATAGCTGTTATTGAAAATGTAGGCTGTAATTAAGAAGTTACCTTTTCTGCAGTTTGAAAATACTGTTTCACAAGGTCTTCTACTCTTAGAGTTGTTCCTTCTGAAGGTTTTGTGATCAACTTCCCAAAGTTAATCTCTTCTCCTAGAAAAAAGAAGTCCGTGGAAAAATAGTGGCTTCCATTTACAGTGTTAAAGTGCCCAAACTCACAGCAGGTTTGGCTCAGTGGAGTCAGAATGGTCAAACTGTCAACAATCAGCCTGAGGCATTTTGAGGCAAAAACATGGCATTTTTGCTAATAGCTGCAGTCTTTTCCTCAAAGCTTGTATTTTTCCCCCTATCACCGAGTACTATGTCACTTACAGCTGTTCCCATAGGGTGGCCTTCAGACCTCTGGGGATCTCCAAAACCATTTCAGGGGATGTTCAGGGACAAGATTACTCTCATGACACCAAGATGTCATTAACTTTTTCCGCTGTATTGACATTTGCCCGGATGATACAAAAGCAATTGTGGGTAAAATCGCCAGTTCCTTATTACAAATCGAGACAGTGACTTAGAATTCTATGACAGTCACCACCACATATGCACAGCTCAAAACAAAACTAAGACTGCCAGTTGCACTCATGAATGTCCTAGATGAGACTGTAAAATTATTAACTTAGTTAAATCTCAGCCCTGAAGTATGTATCTTTTTAATATTCTGCAAGACAGATGGGATGTATGCTTACAGCACTTTTGCTACATTCAGAAGCAGGGTAGTTGTTGCAAAAACAGCACTGGGTAGGAAGCCAAGAAGCAAAGGGTCCAGTATCTCCTCTGCTATTAACTTCTGTCAGGGGAACTATATATCTAATAATATCTAACGGATTTTGGACCTGGCCGTGAAAACCCAACAAATGATTACAATTAAGGTGGGAAGTGCCATGTGAAGGAAGAACAGAGAATATGACACACAGGAAAGAAATGAACTAAATCTCAGAGAAGGTTGAAAATAATGTGCAAATATCAAATGCAGTTATATCATTTGAATCAAGACCTCCAGAATGCGTAAAATTCACTAAGCAAAATGAGAAAAAGAGAAAAACTATGTGACGCAGTGGGAAAGATATGTGCAATGGCCTATAGGGTAAAGAGGCACAATGTTCAGTGTGCCTCCTGCAAAGTACTAGAGACAAGTGAACGGAAATTGTTTTTAAATTTCAAGACAGTAGAATTAACATGACTTCCTAAGTATGATCACTACATTTCACTATGCCAGACACTGTGTTAAGACAATTCACATCCAGCGTGTCATCTAATCCTTAACCACGGTTCTGTGAGGCAGGCTTAGGTATTATCCTAATTTCACAGACAAGAAAATCAACATCAGATATGTTATGTACTTTGTACAATGTCACACATGTAGTTAAGAAGCAGAGGTGACCAAAATAACAAGAAATGCTTTCAATAAAATGTACAAAAGGGTTATTGGCTTTTTTAAAGTTTATTATTTATTTTGAGAGAGAAAGAAGGAGAGAGAGAAACCCAAGCAGGCTCCATACTGTCAGCGTAGCCCCAGTGCGGGGCTCGGACTCATGAACTGAGAGAACATGGACTGAGCCGAAATCGAGAGTTGGGTGCTTAACTGACTGACCAAAGTGCCACCTTCCTTTTAGCAATTTACGTTTAAACCAAAAAGGAATCATTAGAATAAGACTGACTATGGTTGAAACTCAAGTAACAACATACTAGTTCTATATCCTGTATTATTATCATCTCAAGGGACTGGTAAGGATGGACAATTAGAGTAAACCACTATACATAAGAAGCTGGTTAAAATTCATAGCATAGGAAAGTAATTATCTGATACGGATTTTTTCCTAAAACAGTACTCTGAGTTCCACTTAAATATCTGAATGAGGGGTGCCTGGGTGGCTCGGCTGATCAAGCATTTGACTCTCAATTTTAGCTCGGGTTATGATCTCACAGTTCGTGAGTTTGAGCCTCAAGTCTGGCTACATTGTAGGGCCACACAAGGACAGCACAGAGCCTGCCTGGGACTCTCTCTCTCTCTGCCCCTTCCTCCACTCATGTGTGGGCCCTCTCTCTCCCTCTCTCAAAATAAATAAATACCTGAACCAATGTTTCAGGTTAAATTAACAGCATAGAAAATTTGGTCACAATCTGACATTGAAAACAGAAGCTCATTAAATCTTGGTTAATAAAAACCTAAATAGCTTACGGATATAAAAGATCATATGTTTCTATAAAAATTATCTGACTCAATAGCTTTAAGAAGAGTCTACATTTAACGTGATTAACATTTCTAATGAAGAAGCACTATTTCAGCTGGATGGCCTATTTTTATAAATGCATTTAGAACAGGGACAATAAGGACACCTGGGTGGCTTTGTTAGTTAAGTGCCCGACTCTTGATTTTGGCTCAGGTCATGATCTCACGGTTCGTGAGATCAAGGCTTGAGACAAGGCAGCATGAAGCCCGCTTGGGATTCTCTCTCCCTCTCTCTCTGCCCCTCGCATGTTTGCACATGAGCTCTCTCTCTCAAAATAAAAACTTAAAAAAAATAAGCTAACTGGAAATAGTACTTATGAAATTTAATTGGAAATTAATTATGTGATTATCAGAGACATCAAACTATGGGACACCTCTTACTGTAAAAGACTAGAATTTTCCTAAATCCTGTATATGCAAATGCTGAAATACTTGTGCAAAATTTGAGTATATTCTCGAAACATTAATAATGGATAGTCAATAATGTGTATTTTGAGCAATAAATTTCTAAAGTCTATGTGTACTGTTACTCAGCAGCACTATTTTTACAAACTATGTCTGCAGAGAAAAATTTCCTTTCTTTATTAATATCCACAGGTTTAAAAATGATGGCTATCTAATGTTTAGAAGAGATTTAATTATTCCAATATCAGCTTGTCCAAGATATGGGAAATAATCACACAAAAACATTTTTATTATTTCGTATTTCTTTTACTAAAAACTGATTTTTGTAAACCCCATAAAAAGCTTTTTCATTTGTAAAGGTAACTAGCTTACCTGTGTTTTCCTTTTGTTCTCTATGCCTAAAGAAATGGATAACATCTTTTGGATTAGCTACCCGATCCACAAATTTCTGGCTAAAGCGAAGTACACTGAAAGGTTCAAAACCTCCGCTGTAGTCCACCTGGAAATACAAAATAAGCTATGAAGGCCTGGAAACAGCTTACAATTCTATTATTTATGCTGATGCTCAATACTTTTAAGTCAGTTAATTAATGTTCTACAATTCATGTTAAAAGATCACGATAGTGTTACTTCTTTTATTCTACTGAGGACATAAAGCTTCAAAGGATTCTACGTGTACACAAGACACTTTACTTGATGGAATCAAGAGACAGCAAGAATTCCCACAAGGTCTGAATAAATTCCTCAGCCCATGACAACACTAAGAGTCTAGGCACCAGGAGTACCATATGGAAAGGAGGGGAAGTTTCTATACATAAATATTTAAACTTTGAAAACAGAAAGAAAATTTTCCAATGAAACAAAATGCTGGATCTAGATGCATTAGTTAATTGCTATCATCTTAGGGATATACTTCACACTAAGGAATAAATGCTGGAAAAGTCCATGGAGGAAGAGAATCAAATGTGTTAGATTCAAGAAATAATTACCTTTAAAACACAGTATCTATTTAGAACAGTCACTCTCAAGGCAGACTCTAAATTATGAAGTTTATGACCATTATTTTCACGAGAAATACATACATTATTCTCCCAAGAGATATAGTCATTTCCCTGAACCAGCTGTTATAAAAACTCTGAGAATCAGCAGGGTACTGCATCACTATTCCCTAACCTCCACCCAATTTACACTCTTCGTCCCTCTTAGCACTACCTGGCATTTTGTTCATTTACTTGCTATCTACTTTTTATGTCTCTCCTCATACCTCTACCTCCCATAAGCCCCATTAATTAAAAATCTTCTCTGGTTTATCATCACTGTATCCCTCAGCATGCAGAACACAATGTACTCAAAAAGTACTTGTTCACTTAATCAAAAAGTGAATGAGGGTCCCCTGGTTGATAGATTATACTTTGGAATATTACTTATATGAAAACATTTGTTATTTTGTTTCATGAGTAAATTTTGTTTCATGAGTAAATTAATAATTTACTGTGTTTAGGAAAAGGAATGCCAACTTTCTATTTAAGTTTGGTTGGTTCTAATGGTATCAGGCAGACATAGATGAGAAATGAGATCTTCAGACCTGACAAGAGAACTATGTGGTTCTCCCAAAGCAACTACGGGGATCATTACACCTCTACCGCATCCATGTTATAGAACAGAAAATGCTAAATGCTCATGCTACTGGGTCTCCACAAAATTCTTCACACTTCATGAATTATGATCCAGCTTAGCCTGATTTGTAATTTTCTGCTCCGAAGAGCCACAAATCTTGTTCATTAAGCAACCTTTACTGAGGAGTCCACAGTGTGTTAGGCACTCTGCTAAGGGCCAGGGATATAACCATAAAAAAGCATAATTTTGGTTGTCAAGAAATTCACAAGTTGACTGGGAAGACAAATATGTGGATAACTGAAAGCAGAAGGTGAATGGTATTATAACAAGCAAGTACAAAGCAGGCTGAAAACACAAAGGAAGAAGCATTGATTCTGAAGGGAGGTCAAGAAAGGTTCTTGGAAAAGGGGAAACAAGTGGATGTTGAAAGAGATACTATGGAAGGAGAGAAGCATATTCCACACAGCAGGACCAGCAGGGACAAAGATATGAAAGAGTAAAATAAACTCTACAGGACCCAGGGAACAGCAACTGTTAACCTAATACAGCTGGAGCTTAGAAGGTTCTGGCAGAAAAAGGAGGAAGAAGCCAAAGAGGTTGGTATTGACCAGGACATACAAACTCTTCAATGCCATGCAAGAGTGTAGACTTCTTCCTGTTCACACTAGGGGATCATTAAGCCGTTTTCGACAGGAAAGAAGACATGCCAAGACTGTGTTTTACAAGGATGATTTTGGCATTAGTCTGAATAGACCAGAGGTGGGGAAAGGGGGAAAAATAATGGCAGAGTCAGGTAGGAGGCTGCAGTTACAGGCCAGATAAGAGAAAAATGAGGGCTCAACCTCAGCAATGACAATGGAATAAAAAGGACCAGATTATTTCCTGTGCAAGTCAGTATTTAATTCATTTAGATTTTGTCAATCTATGAGGTACAAACCAAGATCATACATTGGTTTGAACCCATACATGCCTGAACCCAGGCATTCTGGCTTTGACTGTACTCTTTACCTTCACGTTCTATATCCCAGAGTTTCTCAAATTTTAATGTGCATACAAATCTCATGGAGATCTTGTTAAAATGCATTTCAGGGGCATCTGGCTGGATCAGTTGGCAGAACATGACTCTTGATCTTGGGGTCAGGAGTTGGAGCCCCACATTGGGGGTAGAGATTTACATACAAAAATAAAATCTTGAAAGAATGCAATTCAGTGGGTCTGATGTAGGACTTGAGATTCTGCATTTTTAAGAATTTCCCAGGTGATGTCAGTGCTGCTCTTGTGATTATTCCTGGAGTATCAGGCTTTGGGGGGGCGGGGCGGCGGGCTTTTGGACCTCAACAAGGGGGTCTATGCCAGAGGTAAAGATTTGGGGGTCATCACTCTATAGGTGGTCATTAAAGCCACATGCCTAGGCTGAAAAGGAAGCTCAGAGATAGGATGGGTCAAACATAACTCGAAGAGAATGCCGACAACTGAAGGTCATCTCTCCCAGTGAGATGGTGGGCTGAGAGCCTTGGTCATAGTGGACTGGGGAATGGAATGTTACATGAGCAATAAGAACTATGTATTTGGACGGGTTTGGATGAACATAAAGACAGGCAGAGCTAGCTGATGATGGAGGAGGAAGAGGGAGACAGTAGAAGATGAAGGCAGAGATCTCCGCCAACCTATTAAAAAGAACAAATTCTTTAGAAAAGGAAACAAGTATCAAACCTATCAGAATCAAACTCTGATTAAATCAAATCCTGGTAGCTTTATTATTTCTGGTGCCAGATGGTGATTGCTCTTATTATTATAATACTCTACTTACTAATTAAAATAATAAAGTTTAATTTATCTAAATAGGACTTACTCGAAGTCGTATGAGAGGCTTCTCTGGCTGTTGCGAATTTCCCAGACGTTCTCGCTCAGCGTTTTCAAGCATTTCTTTAATCTCAAAATAAAAATACTGTCATGACTTGGGAGAAGGGTACTACTGGCATCTAGCAAGTTGAGGTCAGGGAGGATGTTGCTGAATCTCTATAGCGCAACATCCCACAACAGCGAATTACTCCGTCTAAACTGTCTTGGCTGACAGACCTGACATAGGCCTGACCAATCAATTCATCTTCCACCTCCTAGGGACATATCCACAACTTCAGTCCAATGGAACTGCTGGGAAAGCCATGCTCTTTTGGCTGTAGGGACATTGGGAATCTGTGTGCCATCACATGGAAATACCACCTCCTCACTGAAGTGTAAGACAGCTACCTACAGAGCGGGTGTCATGGGGCCAAACAGGAGAACAGAGACAGAAACCACAGCATTGATGGGAGTTTTGGGATTGGATCCTCCCTAATCCAGCATGGTCTACAGTTTTTCAGCTATGGGAGTTACGTGCTGCTGGGAACACAGTGACACCGGGCGAGTTATTCCACCTAAGGCTCAGTTCCTCTTCCTATAAAATGTGGATGGCACACTCTACCCACCCACAGCACTGCTGAGTGGATTAAATGGAAAATGCTGTCATCAGTGCCCAGAATATGTAAGTGGCCGATGAATACCAGTGGTAATTTTAAGAACTCAGTGCCCACAATTAATGTCATTAAACTGTCGATTTACAGATTATTGCACGCATTCACACCACTTCTGCAGTGGCTCTAGAATGTCTCAGAGGTCCAAGGATGGCAATCTGGTGAGGTATGGTACTTCTCTGGTGAAGCTATAAGGCACAAAGTAAACATACTTTTAGGGTTTCATCTGGGGTAGCTTTCAGAGACAAATGAGGTAAGATGATAAGGCTCTCTTCACCCTCCACAGTCCCCACCCGTTCCCCAATCAAAGCCACTGCCTGCTCTCTAGATGAAATGCACAAATTATCCAATCAGAATAAAAAGAAAAGATTAAGTGTATGTTTTTGAGAAGAGGATTGGAACTGGGAGGGGTCTTAATTAAATAAAGCTTCTTCTACATGTAACATTCCTCCATCTGGGACACTAGGAAAAAAAAGCCCTTTGATACAACTAAACTCATTTGTGGAACAATAGCAGTCGTTGCAGCCTTCCTGAGACCTGAGAATGTAACAGGTATGGCCACTTCCCCTACTCCACTAAATCATTTAATTAAATGTAAATAACCCCTCAACCAAAGCACATCTCATTGACCTTTATCCAGAGAAATTACCTTCTCCAAACAGAAGCTCTGTACCGCCTGGGTTACTTTAGGATTATCTGGGTTAAAAATGTCTGGATGATTGGCCAGAACAATATCCTCCATAAAAAACTGCCGCACTGTGTGGAGAGGAATTTTCTGCATATTCATCTTTCTTCCCTTAATGCGCAGCAAACCAACATGCCTGAAATGAGGAGGGAATCAAAAGCCTAGTCACACTGTAACTTTTCTCAGGAAAATGTGCACATCAAAACTATCATATTTCTAAGTTTCTACAAAATATTTCTTTATAAAATCATACTCTTAAAAAAATTTTTTAGCAACTTGTCTTAATGCTGTTATCACAGAACAAATGCTAAACATCCTTCTTCTCCAGAATAAAATCCACTCATCCCTCCAGTCTGAACAAATAATACAGTTTAGTGAGGGAAAGATAATAGATCTAACAAAATGTTACCAGGACTATGACAGTGGCGTATATATATACACACTGCACCTGTGTATATATGTACACGTATATACATAAAATGAACTAGCAGAACTATCAAGAAAAAAAACCATACATCCTACTACCATATTCTTTAAACCTATTACCATTATAACAATCAAAATCTGAGTGTATTCAAGAGGTGCAAACCATCATAAACACTGGGCTTAATCAGTGTTAACTACTTTACCATATAATTAAAGAACTAAAAGAAGTCAGAAATGCTATAATATTGCATTTATAACCAGAAAAATCTCAATTAAATAGCGTTATGTAAATTTGTTTATAAATGGACTTTGGGAAATTAGTAATCATCACTGATAGCACTTTAACTTTGATTAGTAAAAACATTTAGCTCTGAATTTGCCTAATAAGCTGAAAAATCACTAACACCACCGGTATGCTCTCCTGTTGAAAACAGCTTAAGAGCTAGGGAAACAGTAAGAATACACTGAATGGTCAATCTTCATAAAGAAATCTATCATATAAATAACCATCAATATCCTGATGATAGTATCATAGCAGGTATTTTTTAAAATTTTAATTGATTTGGAAAATATAATAGTAACTTACTTCTTTACAGTCTCTCCTGGGGAAAGAGAAGTAACCACTGAACTTCCAGGTTGTGATACATAAAAGAGTTGTTGTTCGTTTTTTGTTGGAGCTATTTTACACTCATGTTCGTGGCCCCAGATAACGAGATCAATGAAGTCATCCAAAAATTGTTCTGGAATGAAGTTAGTATTTCCGTGTTTACTCCTATACCAAGATTTTAAAAAATAAATAAATGTCCAGAGATAGAGAGACACTTCATATTAAGTAAATCTATACAGATCTTTCTTTCTCCACTCATTAAAGCTTTATTACATCTAAGTGGCAGAATCTATTCAAGAGATTAGGGATGCAAAGATAATACCTAATTCCTGCCCTCAAAAGGTTTACACACCTGCAGGGCACAGACAAGCAGGCACCACAGAGGAGAAAGGGGCCGATTTGCACTGAGAGGCAGATCACAAAAGGCTTTACAGAGGGAAAGTCAGAAAAGTATGAGCTCTCTCAGTCATGAAAATGGGTCAGTTGGTTTGATTACATACATATAAAATCAGAAAACGAAAGTGAATTAAGTCTACACTTTGTAGAAAAGAACCAAATCTCTAATGATGTCCAGTCTTTTAGCACATTTTGTTTACTCAGAATGAGAGTAAGAAAGTCTGTCTTACTTAAGAGATGAATTAAAATAATTTATAAACAAATTTCATAAAAAATATTCTTAAATGAGATACTGTATGAAAATATTTGAGGACTCTGGTTTTATACCTAGATTGGTTGCTATTATTAAAAGATATATAAAAACCAAAGCGAGGAAAGATCGGAAGAAAGTTTTCCCAAACACCGACTTTATCACCGGGAATTTAAGTAAAAGTGTTCAAATACTTCAACCCAGCACGGGCTTAAGGCAAATCAATACTCGTTCCTTCAACAAACATTTACTGTGTGCCCATAGCGTGCCAAGTGTCCCAGGCCTCTTCTACACCAAAGACACAGGAGTGAACAGGCCTCGCGCTAGCAGAACAAGCAATACTACGGGATGTATATGCACGGGCTGATGTGCACATGTATAATCTGCCAGGCACTGCTAAGTGCTGTAAAGAAAAATAAAGGGGAAAGTGATACGGAACAAGAATGCTACTATGTGCAAGGTGGTCAGGACAGGCCACCTTGCCAGGTGACACATGAGCAGAGAACTGTGGGGAGGGATCAAGCGTGCAAGAGGAACAAAAAAACCTGTAAGCAAGGGAAAAAGGCCCTAGAAGAGGGCTGAGTCCTGGCAGAGTCACAGAGCAGATAGCAGAGGTATCGAGGTGGGAATGTGTTCAGTGAGTTCAAGGACTGCAGGGAGTCCCGGAGAGTGGCTGAGCAGAGTGAAGGCAAGGAAGAGCAGGAAGGGAAATCAGAGAAGCTGCAGGCTCCTGTATCTAAGAGTGTTTTCATGTAAAAAGCATATTGACGGTATATTATCACTAAAGAAAAATAGAATAACTCAAATATTATATGACGTAATCGTGCCTTCACAGAGCACCAACTCTTGCACGAAGAGGGAAGATTATGCCTGTGGGCTGACTCTATGACTTATATTTGACTTGTGACTCAGAAGTTGATCAAAACAGCATTGTGGAAATTTATTACATGACAGAGTGCTCTTCTGTTTCAAGTCTATAAGGGCACAAGTCTAAACCAAACTGACTCCATGACAGGCTTTAAGTTTCCCCTCTAAACTAGAAGGCCTAAGTTTCAGCTTCCCCGAAACTATCAGGCAGTTAGTTACACATTGCCCAAGGCAGGAGAAACACCCTTGCAACACCCAATCAGGAAAGGCCAGCGACCACCCTCCACATTATTAAGGGAGAGGCCTATAGATAGAAACTATAGATAGGACCCTGTTACCTAATGTTAAAGTTAACCCCTTAGTTGCCGAACAAGGCCCTAGGCTCACTCTGTGATTGGTTGAATTTAAAGGTACTCTAAACGTTGTAATTGGATCCCGCCAAAAGTAACGAATACTCTAGACAATGTGTATGGTTAAACCCGCTGTCAATGATGTTGAATAATTATGGTTGGATCACTGTTCCCCTGCTACAACTTCTGTAACTCCCCCGTCACAACCCCATAAAAACCCTATTCTGCCTTTGCTCGGGGCTCTGAGCACGGATCCACTGCATAGGTGAGGTCTGGGAGCCCGAGCTCGAGCCCGTAATAAAGTCCTTTGCGTGACTCGGCTGGTCTCCCCTGTGGTCTCAGGTCGTTGAGGATACTGCGATCTGGGTATTAACAGTCTACCCTCTTTTGCAGGCAGAAAAAGAAACAGGCCCAAGTATAGAAACAAATGGGAAATAAAGTCATGATTTCACAGTCGTGAGATCAAGCGCTGTGCCTGGCCCCGTGCTGGGCGTGGAGCAGGCTTAAGATACTCTCTCTCCCTCCCTCTCTCAATTCCTCCCCAGCCTGCAGGTGTACCAGCACTTTCTCAGGAAAAAAAAAACAAAAATCTGGAAAACAATAAAGAAAGTACTGAGGATTGCAGAGGAGGACAAATGCATCTAAAAGTATTACAAAAGAATGGCATAATCTTGTTGAAGTGGGAGGGAGAAAAAGGAGCTAGCCTAAGTTACTTTGGAGGTGGTTGCTTTCTTTGTCTTTAAACTTTATTTTGAGAGAGAGAAAACACCAGCAGGAGAGGCACAGAGGATTGGAAGAGGGCTCTGTACTGACAGCAGAGAGCCTGATGAGGGGCTCAAACTTACAAACCGGGAGATCATGACCTGAGCCGAAGTCACACACTTAACTGACTAAGCTACCCAGTAGCTCTTACAGGTGGTGTTTTGACTCGATACAGTGAGGCTAAAAACGAAAATAACTTACATAAACACTGTACGCTACTTGGCAAATTTGTTTCTCACAGGGATACAGGTCAGCAATTTTTAAAAATTACCTTACATGTCAACCAAGATTGAAAAAACAAGTCAATGTATATAGATAAAATGATCCAGGTTTCTGTTAGAGAAAGAACTCTCAAATAAGAAAAGGGAGAAGACACTCCCTCTGCCCCTTTCCCCTGCTCCTGCTCTCTCTCTAAAATAAAAAAGAAAAGAAAAAAAAATTAAAAATATGGCACCTGGGTGACTCGGTCAGTTGAGCATCTGACTCTTGATTTCAGCTCAGGTCTTGATCCCAGGGTTGTGGGATCGAGCCCCATATCGGGGTTCGCACTGAGCATAGAGCCTGTTTAAGATTCTCTCTCTCCTTCTGCCCCTCTCCCCTGCTCGAACTCTCTCTCTAAAAGAAAAAAAAAGAAAGAAAGAAAGAAAGAAAGAAAGAAAGAAAGAAAGAAAGAAAGAAAGAAAGAAAAGGGAGAAGACAAAAATGAACCTTGTAGGGCTGGATCAGAAAAAGTAGGAACCCATGCTTGTGTGTGTGTTTGTGTGTGTAAAACACATATTTCCTTAATTCTGATCACTGAGGGCTAAGAGAGCCCCAGTTAGCAATAAGCACACCTAGTGGCCATATCTGGGTTTCTAAATGCTACTCTCCAATAAAAGCAATCAGGGCTCCTTGGAGAAGCGGTTGATTCCAGGGTGAAGGCAGAAAAACACAAGATGAGGCAGAAGCATCTTGTGGGGGTAGAAAGTTAAGGACAAGGTTACATAAATACATAAATGCATAAATGCATTCCTTAAAGAAGGAAGAAGGCATGCTGAAAGGACACAGAAGGTAATATAAAAGACCTCCCAATGGTGAAAGCTGGAAGAATTTGAGCAACAACAAAAAAGCCTGATAGTACTGGATTATAACTCAAAGGATAAAATAAATACCCTGGAGTCCGTAACAACATAAATAAATAAATGAATAAATGAGAGAGAAACAAGTTTTCCTTGCAGAAGACTTTCAATGAATAAATGCAGACAGAATGAGGGGAATTATAAAATAACACACCACCACAGTATTCATTGCTAGGATGCTAGAATTAGCAGGCAAAATTTTAAGGCAGAACAGGATATTCACACAATCTCAAAGTATTTTTACCAAGGTATTAATTACAGAATGGAAATGGGATCTTGACAATGGAGAAACCTGGTGCACACCACCTTCATCAAATGAACATCACCATCACCAATCTCACGTGACCCATTCCCAATCCCAATGCTGCCATTCCATCTCACATTCTGATTTTGATTCTTGGAATCTAGCATTATCATCTCTCCTTCTGACTTTTCCTTACTTTGGGAAAGTAGAAAGCGTAGCAGAACTGGGAAGGCCTAAGCCAGAGAAGGAGCACACTCCCAGTGGTGCAAAGTTCTAGGGAGACCACACTTACTACGATTCTGGCCTGCTCCTGCTTCAGAGCTGTTTCTTCGAGAATGTATATAAGGCAACACAAGGCTGCCTCCTAAATCCCTCCTCTCACTGAGTACTTGGTGGGTTCAAGTAATAGGGTATCCTGTATTCAATAAATACCTGTTCAATAAGTAATAAATTCCATCATCAGACCCAAATCCCTTTGGATTCGTGGTAACTTCTGAGGTCTGTCCCTTCCCCGTCATTTTCACCCCCATCACTACCATCACTTCACTGTTTTAACTGTGGTCACATAATAAATCTTGCATCAAGTCTTCTTTCCTTTCAATCACTCTACCAACTGCATTCTACCAACATATTAAACTTCTTCAAAATACTAACAAAAGAGAGCTGACCTATCTATATTTAGAATATTCCAGAAAAACACCCGCATTCATGCACCAGGAGATGTGTGTAAGAGTAGTCATAACAAATAGGTTTAAAAAAGCAAGACTCTGGAAATAACACAAAACATTCACCAACACGTGAAAAAGTCGAACTGTACAGAACAGTACATATCAGTGAAAATTATACTTTTAAGCATCGAAATGGATGAATCTTAGTAATGTAATGTGGAACGTAGTAAGCCAGCTGCAAAATGTGCAGCAGGGCTCCAATTATCCAAACCAAATAAAATAGTCATTACGGAGATATATATATATGATTAAACAATAAGGAAAAGCAATGGGTTTGATTAAACACAGATTAAAAATAGTGCTTCCCTTTGGAGTATGTGGAAAGATATGGGGTCAGGAAAGGGCATGTACTGGTAGTGTTCTACTTTGTTGAATTTACAATTATTCAATTTTATGGTTATTCTTGCACATATCATAAATATTCTTTACAGAGAAGTATATTGGAACCAATTCAAAATGCAGTCACATAAAGCACATCTAAGTTTTGCATGATCCTTTAATGACAACTTTCAAAGAATAAGGAACATTGTACGGAAACTGGGAAGCTTGGAAACAGAGATTTGAGAAATCTCAATACTTGACTCAAAATAAAAAAAATAAGAAAAACTTTTTCCAAAAAATATATTTACCTGTTCTGATGAATCACAAATAAGTTAAACCAAGAGTTCTCATCTTCTTTTGGTCTCAACATTGTTACCTTTTTATTGACAAACATTCGATAGAGCCTTTCATCTGGAATGGACCCTGAAATAGGCATTATTTTAATAACTGGTTTCTTATACTTAGTTTTCAAAAAAGAATGTTTCACTTCTAAATTCTGTGTTTCTCTATTTAATTTTCTTATTAGAGATATATTTGAAATGAATCATTATTTGCAAATAAGTACGTTCCAAGTTCTTACATGGTAGCTTCTGTGAAGATATGTGTATTTAAAACACATTTCCCAGGGTGCGTGGGTGGCTCAGTCAGTGGGGCATATGACTTTTGGTTTTGGTTCAGGTCATGGTTCGTGAGTTCGAGCCCCACATCAGGCTCTCTGCTGTCAGCACAGAGCCCGTTTTCTCCTGTGCTCTCTCTCTCAAAAATAAACATTTTGGAGGAAAAAAAAAAGTCTCTTATGTCAGGCATACATACCTCCAAGATCTGGAAAATATGGAACAAAAGTTTGAGTTTTCTATGCTTAAATTCTTACTAAAATTTCTAATAATATTGTTTTCCACTTTTCCTTTATTTATTATACATACTTCCAACCTAACGTACACATTATAAAGTACAGAGATGTTATAAAGGATGAAATAAAAAAATAAATGTATATAATAATTATATATATATGTATTTTTCAAACTTGTTTTTAAATATTTATTTTTGATAGAAAGTGACAAGGAGAGAGCAGGGGAGGGGCAGAGAAAAAGAGAGACAGAATCCATTCTGTCAGTGCAGAGCTTGATACCGGGCTCAAACTCACCAACTGTAAGATCATGAGCCAAAACCAAGAGTCTGACGCTTAACNGAGTGACATGGAGCGAGCAGGGGAGGGGCAGAGAAAAAGAGAGACAGAATCTATTCTGTCAGTGCAGAGCCTGATACCAGGCTCAAACTCACCAACTGTGAGATCATGAGCCAAAACCAAGAGTCCGACGCTTAACCCACTGAGCCACCCAGGCTCAGTCCCGCACCCAGCTCCCTTATATATTGTTTTCAAATAAAGATACTATGCTTTTTAATAATATAATGACTTTTAAATCATCCTTCCTGTACCTCAAAGGCTCACCTAAGTCTAGTGGAAGCAGCCAAAAATAAAAAACCAAAAAACAAGTGAACACACAAATTATACTTTTAAATACTGTAAGAGGGAAAAAAGATGCTAAGATGGCGAGTACCAGTGAGGGGACAAGTTGCTGCTTTATGTAATCATTAATTAGGGAAGGCCTTAGAAGACAAGCCAACGATGTAGAAGTATAAGAACTAGACGAAGTCTAGTTTCTTAAAGAGAATTTCAGGAGTGTGATCAATGCAACAGATGGTGGAATGCAGAATATATAAACTGGAGACAAAAAAGCCAAGGCATGCAGAGCCCAGGGCATTAGAAGGTTGACTGATCTACTTAGGTGTTGAAGCCCTGAGACAACACAGACACAATTTGAAGGTAAGTAGGTGAAAAATTTGAGGGAAAGGACAGGGCAGTTTAGCCAGCTGGCAATTAGCTTCAAGGGGGCAGGGTGTTTGCAGAAGAGAAAGGAAATGGCAAGCAGGGAGAAGAGAGAACAGTGACTCCCCACACCCCTCACCCCTGCCCTAAGGCTTGTAAGAAGCCTGAGAGAAGTGTGTGGGATGCAGAGCCTTAGGGACTAGTCTCCTGTAAGTCGGAGTGGAGGTAACATGCAGAGAAGAAACTGCTGATAGGAGGCAATCTGCTAACTATAAAGAGTTCTAGTGTGTAGAGAGAAGGGTTGGGGTGAGGGTGTGTATGTGGGGGGTGTGTGTGGAGTCCAGAGCAAATGAGACTTTGGGAGAAAATGGATGACTGGGGGATATTCCAGGTGGTGCCTGAGGCATAAGGGGATCTTAGTCGGAGAGTGGCAGGATCAACTATTTTCTGCAGACATGATCCCTAACACTGCAGTGATTAAAATACCTGTTAGTAGCTTTTTAAAAAGTGTATTTCACTGCCTGCTCTATCAGTTGGGAAATCATACATAATACTTAGATCTCATTTTCTATCTCTAAAGGATAAATAACCATGACGCTTTTCTACTTTTCAGAAATTATGAAAACTGGACAAAGACGGTAAGCTCCTTAGAGAAAGCATTTACATAAACGATCCATCCTAAGTATATTTTAAAAACAAATACCAAATAGAATTGAAGTAAATAAGGTTTTCTAAGGCTTCTATTATACTAAAATCACTCAAAAAATAATAAAAACTATGTAAAGGCTATATAGTGTGAAATTTCTTCCGAACTTAACGGGTACCTTAAGGTTGACTTAACATGGAAAATAATTTTTATAACTCTATTACACAATAAAACTTGTAAATCTATTGCATTCATAAAACAAAATATCAAGCTGAACTTAATCCAAGAAAGACTCAACAAATAGACTTTGAATGCACTCTAAAAATATTCTCTGATCTTTTGCTCATATGGCATCAAGCCTAGCAAAAATGCTTTTACCGAGTGGACACTAAATACATCGAAGATATAGTCAAGTTGATAAAGCAAATCTTCTCGGCATTGCACCGATGACACATCTGGACTAGCACTAACACAAATATGAGTTGCTAATACAGGCCAAATACAGAGTTTTAAATTTTCTAGTAACCATATTAGAAGAAATAGAAACAGGTAAAATTAATTTTAATATATTTTATGTCACCCAATATGTTAATAAGGTACTTTACTTTTTTCCCAAATCTTTGGAATCTGATGTGATTTTATATTTATAGCACATCTCAACACAGACCAGCCCCATTTCAAGTGCTCCGTATCTACCTGAGGCTGGTAGTTACTGGACTGGACAGCAGAGCTTCAGACATTTCAAAGACTTCCGAGATACCTAAATGCAGTTTTTCTTTTTTTCACGTTTATTTTTGAGACAGAGAATGAGCACAAGGGAAGAGGGGCAGAGAGAAGGAGACAGAGGATCCAAAGCAGGCTCTGCGCTCACACCTTTGGTGGGGCTCAAACTCTTGAACCATGAGACCATGACCTGAGCCGAAATCAAAATTGGCCACTTAACCAAATGAGCCACCCAGGCGCCCCCTAAAATGCAATTTTTCTAATTGCTCTACAAATCTAACATTCAGGATTCTATATCTGTGTCTAAAAGAAAGAAAAAAATAAATGACAGTAAAAGAAAAAAACTTTTTTAAGTATCAAGGGCTAATGGTCTTACTAAATACTAAAAAAATTCTACTAAATAAAACCTTCTATCTTTTTTTACGCTCTCACATAAGGAATAATTAGATTTGCCTCTTTTTCCTGAACAGCAAGAAAGTTCATTCCAGAATGTGATTTCCCAGTTGCTTGAACAATATTGTATTGCTATAAATAGTAAAATAAAACCATCTTACCTAAGCCATACAGAGCAATTTTTGTGCTTCCTTTTTGGAGCAAAACTGGACTAATGTCTATCTTCTCTACAGACGCTGAACGTCCAAAGTGGTTTACAAATCCAGCACAGCTTAATATGTCCAGGGCACAGAGGGCATCTGCCTACACAAAATGTTTTCAAAGAATATTAATGTATATATCTAAAAATAAGTAATCTGCATCATATTACCTATTAAAAGTATATTCCATATACCACTCACTAAAACATAGATTAGGATAGTGTCTTCTCAAAATAAAACTATAATAGTAAAAGTATTTGCTATCCTTCTTCAATTACAAATGACCTACTGTAACTGTAACCACATGCTAAATGCAAGGTTAACATTTCATCAAAACTTACGATGTCTCAGCCACCAAAAAATAAAAACCATCCATGAAATGAGTGCTTGGTATAATATTAAGCTGACTTTGTAAGCCATGGGGGAAAAAAACTAATGAGCAGTGATTTACAGTGCTAATGATCAGATAAAACAAAAAGATATTTCAAGGGTAGGACCTCTATAACGTCCTTCCCTATCAAACAGGTAATAAGATGATCTAATTTAGATTTAGAACTGTTCATGAAAAATCATTTTCTACCAGTGAGATTTTGAAATAAGAGACACAAAAGCACCGGGTAAACAGTAAAGCTTCCTACAAATACTAGGTATTTATCCCTACTCCGAGTTACTGGTTGTCAACCACAGCTAATGAAATAAAAGCATACCTCACATACCAACTATTATTACAGATTTTTAAAAATTACGTAAGAAGCAATATAAATAAAAGACTGTATGGATGAAAAAAGTCAACTTGACTTTCTGAGTCAATTGGACAAAAAATTTCTGGGAAGGACAAGAATGCCTTCCACCAACAAAAGTGACAACAAACTGTAAGAACCCAGTAAGTACCCCTGTGGGATCATCATGATTGCCATGAATACTGAACACTGGAATCGAAATGTTGAAATTGCCATCTTGGTAGTTCACCCACGGAAACCTTAAAAACAAAACAAAAGTTAATGTTTCCATAAAAGACAAAAGCTGTTTTCTCCAATATCCTCTCCTAAAATATTAATACAACTGATGGGCACACTGGATGATATAAGCCAGCAGAAGACTATGAGTTCAGAGCTTTAAAGAAATACAATACATGCAACAATTCATTGCAACAATTCATTCCAAGTTGAAGTACCTCAAAGTACCACTTTCAAGAAAACACTGCGATATATGGTGCTTGTGAATTGTATGAAAGAGTAGGATATCTGACTAATGGCAAGTAAAGATGCTTTCAAATTTTGAAAGGTCTTCGTATAAGAATGGGGAGGGGAGGTAAACATCCATTTTGGAATCCAAAATTCAAAATTCCAGCTCTATCACATACTCGTACAATTTGAGTCTCCCACCCATAGAGCGCCTGGGTGGCGCAGTCAGTTGAGGGTCTGACTCTTGGTTTCGGCTCAGGTCATGATCTCTGTGGTTTCAAGCCTATGTCGGGCTTNGCGCAGTCAGTTGAGTGTCTGACTCTTGGTTTCGGCTCAGGTCATGATCTCTGTTTGTGGTTTCAAGCCTATGTCGGGCTCTGCTCTGACACCGTGGAGCTTATTTGTGATTCTCTCTTTCCCTCTCTCTCTGTCCCTCCCCTGCTCTCAAAATAAATACATAAACTTAAAAAAAAAAAGTCTCCCACCCATTCTTGCCCCTGGAGTCACTTAGCTCTTCTTCTCAGAGGCAGATGCCATTAGAAACTTCATATTGTATCTCTGCAAAAATATCTTCTACTTTCATTAGCAAATAAATGCAATGAGTTGCAAATATTCTTCCTACCTTAACTGTTTGACTTTTGACTCTGTTCTAGGCAGTTTTTGCCCTGCAGAAATTTACTTTTACAAAGACAAACATCAATTTTACTTTTATGGCTTCTTAGCTTGATCATACATAGAAAAGCCTTTTCCACATCTATATTTTTAAAAAACATCTAATAGTTCTACATTTATTGAATAATTCATATTTTTCCTAGAGATAGGAGACACCACCTTCTTCAAATATTAAATGTCTACATGTACACTGAGTCTATTTCTGAATCTCTTTACTCTTTCATTTATCTGCCTATCAATTCATGAGTGATATTACATTTTTAGTTACTGTACCATTATATTTTTGTAACTTTATTATCAAATAATCGACATATAGCATTGTATAACTTTATACAATGTATTATTTGAAACAGATATATTGCAAAATAAACACTAGTTTGGCTAACACTTGCATCACATCCATTTTCTTGTGTGTGTGTGTGTGTGACAAGAATATCTGAAATGTACTCACAGAAACTTTTAAGTATAAAATAAAATATTATCAACTATAAAGCACTATGCACGTCAGATCCTTAGAACTCACTCATCTTGTAACTACGAGTTAATATTCTCATCAACATCTACCACTTTCCCTCATGCCCTGGCCCTGGATAACCACCATTCTAGACTGTTCCCAAGTTCAGCTTTGTTAGATTCCACATGCTAAGTGATGTAATTACATAG
Organism: Crocuta crocuta; assembly: GCF_008692635.1. Lineage (NCBI taxonomy): Eukaryota > Metazoa > Chordata > Mammalia > Carnivora > Hyaenidae > Crocuta > Crocuta crocuta. Next base: position 39,135 of record NW_027532617.1, on the reverse strand, counting down.
TACTTTTCTTTGTCTGACTTATTTCAAAGTGTAATGCCCTCAAAGTCCATCCATACTGCAAATGGCATGATGTTCTTCTTTTTCATGGCTGAATAGCATTTCAAATGCATATATCATGCCACATTATCTTAATCTATCTTTAACCATTCATCCATTGAGAGGCACTGAGACTGTTTCCGTATCTTTGCCGTTGTGAACAATACTACAATGTACTTGGTACCTCTTTGAGGTCCTGTTCTTCATTTCATTTGGATACATATCCAGAAGGATTGCTTGATCATATGGTAGGTCTTTTTTTTTTTTAACTTTTTGAGGCTTCTCTATACTGCTTTCTATAGCGGCTTAGTCAATTTACATTCCCACCAACAATGTATACAAGTGTTCCCTTTTCTCCACATCCTCCTCAACATTTGTTCTCATTTTTTTGATGATAGCCATGTGTGAGATGATATCTTATTGTGGTTCTGATTTGCATTTCTCTGATGACTAGTGATTTTGAGCACCTTTTCATATACCTGTTGGTCATTTGTATGTCTTCTTTAGAAAAATGTCTATTCAGTTCCTTTGCTTGTTTTTAATTGGATTGGATTTTTGGTCTTTTTTTTTTTTTTGCTATTGAGATACAGAAGTTCTTTACATATTTTACCTGTTAACATCTTATCAGATATATGACTTAAAAGACTTAGAAATATTTTCTCCTATTCCACAGGTTCCCTTTTCATTCTGTTGATGGTTGGTTGCCTTTACTGTGCAGCAGCTTTTTTTTAGTTTGACACAGTCCCACTTATTTTTCCTTTTGTTTTCAAACCCCAAAAAAATCACTGCCAAGAATGATGTCAGGAACTTATTCTTACCATGTTTTTTTTTTTTTAATGTTTTATTTATTTCTGAGAGAGAGAGAGAGAGAGAGAGAAAGAGAGAGAGACAACATGAGCAGGGGAGGGACAGAGAGAGAGGGAGACACAGAATCTGAAGCAGGCTCCAGGCTCTGAGCTAGCTAGCTGTCAGCACAGAGCCCGACGCGGGGCTCAAACTCAACGAACTGTGAGATCATGACCTGAGCCGAAGTCGGACGCTTAACCAACTGAGCCACCCAGGCGTCCCTTCCCATGCTTTCTTCTAGGAGTTACACAGTTTTAGGTCTCACATTCAAGTCTTTAATCTATTTTGAATTAATTTTTGTGTGTGGTATAAAGGGGAGCAGCTTCATTTCTTTTGGATGTGGCTGTCCAGTTTTCCCAATACCATTTATTGAAGAGACTATTCTTTCCCCCATTCATTTCCCTCATATATTCTTGGCTCCTCTGTCATAAAGTAATTGACCAAATATGCATGGTTTTATTTCTGCCCTCTCTATTCTGTTCTACTAATCTGTATGTCTATTTTTATGCCAATGCCACACTGTTTTGATTACTATAGCTTTGTAATATAGTTTGAAATCAGCAAGGGTGATGCCTCCACCTTTGTCTTTCTTCCTTAAGATTGCTTTGGATATTTGGGGTCTTTTGTAGTTCCATACAAATTTAAGATTTTTTTTCTATTTCTATGAAAAAAAAAAACCACTAGAATTTTGATAGAGGTTATACTGAATGTGTAGATCACTTTGGGTAATATGGACAGCTTAACAGTATTCATTCTTCCTATCCACCAGCACAGAATATCTCCCCATTTTTTGTGTCTTCAGATTCCTTCACCAATGTCTTATAGTTCAGTGTATAGCTCTTCCACTTCTTTGACCAAATAAGTATTTTTTTTCTATTCTTTGTTTTCTTAATTTCTCTTTCTGATAGTTTGTTAGTATGTAGAAATGCAATTGATTTCTGTATTCCGATTTTGTATCCTGAACCTTTATTGAATTCATTTATTAGTTCTAATAGTTTTTTGGTGGAGTTAGGCTCTGTGCTGACAGCTCAGAGCACGGAGCCTGCTTCAGATTCTCTCTCTCTCTTTCTGTCCCTCCCCCATGCACACTCTCTCTCTCAAAATAAACATAATAAAAAAAGAAAAAATGGAGCAACTGGGTGGCTCAGTCGGTTAAGCATCCAACTTTGGCTCAGATCATGATCTCACAGTTGGTAGTTTCGATCCCCGCATTGGGCTCTGTGCTGATAGATCAGAGCCTGAGGCCTGTTTCAGATTCTGTGTCTCCTGTCACTGCCCCTCTCCCACTCATGCTCTGCCTCTCTCTCTCTCTCTGTCTCCCAAATAAATAAACATTAAAAAAATAAATATAGTTAAATAGATAAGAAATAAATCCAGATAGGTCTGTTTTCATAGGTTAGTATATATGCATCTATTTCTTAGCTCTGGGCACTGAGAGACCCTAGAAGCAGTGACTAGATAACAGCAATGTGTAAGCCTAGCATGTAGGTTTGGGCTTTCAAATACCATTTTCAAAAGGAACCAGGGCTCCTTGAAGAAATGGAGGAGTCTAAAGCTAGGAAAGGGAAAATAAAAATTTCACCTGGAGCATCTTCTAATGCCAAAAAATAAGAAATGGAGGGGAAAATGAGGGTAAGTCAAAAGGAGAGAGGAGCTAATCTGAAAAAGCACCCAATGGCTACCCCTTGTATAAACCATCTGAGCAACAAAATGGATTAAAATGATATTAAATTATAACACAGGGGCACCTGGGTGGCTCAGTTGGTTGAGTGTCGGACTTCGGCTCAGGTTATGATCTCACGGTTTGTGGGTTCGAGCCCCGCATCGGGCTCTGTGCTGACAGCTAGCTCAGAGCCTGGAGCCTGCTTCAGATTCTGTGTCTCCCTTTCTCTCTGACCCTCCCCTGCTCATGCTGTCTCTCTCTCTCTCAGAAATAAATAAAAAGCATTTAAAAAATATAAATAAATTAGAACACAAAGGGAAAGAATGAGTTCATATTGATATAAACAATTAAAGAAATTCCTACTGGTAGCTGAGTCAATAAATTAACAAGTGAAGGACAAGAGACAAATCTTCCTTACAGAAGAATTCTAATTAATAAATGCAGAAAGAATGTGGGAAACAAAATCAGCATTAGAACACCACAGTTGTAATTGCTATAGGCAAGAGCCACTGACAAATGCTAAAATTAGTGGACAAACTTTAAGGCAACACAGAATATGTGCACAGCTTCAAAATATTTCCCCCCAAATACTTACTAATGACTACAGTAGTTTTATTTTTTTAATGTTTTATTTATTTTTGAGAGAGAGATCACCAGTNCACAGAGCCCGATGCGGGGCTCGAACCCAGAAGCTGTGAGATCATGACCTGAGCTGAAGTCAGATGCTTAACCTCCTGAGCCACCCAGGTGCCCCATCTACAGTAGTTTTAATATGCCCATATCCCTCAATACTCCTTCTCCTCTCTAGGAAGTGAAACTTAAATCCCTCTCTTTGAGTGTGGGCTGGACTTAGCAACTTACTGATAATGAATGGTGGATTAAAAAGGAAAATCCTAAGTTGACAGCAGAGAAAGTTGGCAGACACCACCTTAACAGAGATCAAGGTTATCCTCACCAGTTATAAGCCATGTTGATAGCATGTATTTTGGGTATGCTACGAGAGAGCACTTCCCCTCTGTGGAATATTCTTTCTTGAAAACCCTTAATCCTGCTCTAATCACAGGAAAAACCCAAATTGAGAGACAATCTACAAAATGCCTGACCGGCATACTTTAGAAGTATCGGGGAAAGGAAAAATTAAGAAAAGACAGAGAAACTGGCATAGTCTGAGGAGACTGAGAGAACATTTTAACGCGTAGTATGGTATCCTGTACAATGCCCAAGAAAAACCACGAGCTATCTTTACGACACGGGGTTCTAGGTGGCTATCGTCAGTCAGTCCCCAAAGTGCAATTATTAAGGGAAAAGAATGATACTACATCAAAATTAAGTACTGTACTTGTCAACAAAAGTCTCCATAAAAAGTCAAGACAGTCCACTGATTGGAAAAAAAAACTAATTTATGCTTAACAAAAGCTTAGCCTCTAGAACATATAAATAACTTCTGCAAATTCAATAGGAAAAAACAAAAATCCTAAGTTTTAAAATGGGAAACGATATGAACAGAGGATACCAAAATGTACAACAGAAATTTAAGAAAATTCTCAGTTCCACTATTAATTAGAGAAATACAAATTAATACAATGACATACAGAAAATTCAAAGAATTACACTTCCTATGAAAATAGCTCATAGTGAAGGTGAAATGGCTAATTGTTAATGTGTCTTTCACAGAAAATATTACACAGGAGGAAACACTCACTTAAGCATTTAAATATACTTACTTACTAAAACCAAAGTTGACTGACTGATCACTGAGAATTTCAAACTGGACAGGACGATCACCCATGCAATATTTTCTTAATAACTCGAGGCAGGTATGTAATGCTTTCCTTGAGGGCTTATTTTCATGAAAAAGATCACCACCTAACAAAATAAAATCCACCTAATCAACAGAAAATAGGGTGAAAATTAGTATGCTTTAGAGGTAAAAATGTTAAAACTATAAAGACATAGGAAAAAATCTCATAAAAGATACTACTGCGTATGGAGATTCAAAATTTTGTATTTTATTTATTTAAAGGGCCTGCAGTCTGTTGATTACTTTGACTCCAACTTAGGTTCCTAGGCCACATTCAAAAAAGCCATTTTGGGGCGCCTGGGTGGCTCAGTTGGTCATCCGACCCTTGATCTCAGCTCAGGTCATGATCTCACGGTGCCTGAGACCGAGCTCCACGTGGAGCACTGCATGAGCAGCATGGAACCTGCTTGGGATTCTCCCTCCCTCTGCCCCCTCCACATTCCCACAGGCGTGTGCGTGCATGCTATCAAACTAAACAGTAAAAAAAGAAATCCATCTTCAAATTATTGTACAAAACCTCTGACTCATGCTACCCAGAGTGATCATTATCTTTTTTTGGTTATTCAAATCAAACATAAATTTAAAACTCTGGGGCGCCTGGGTGGCTTAGTCGGTTAAGCGTCCGACTTTCGCTCAGGTCATGATCTTGTGGTTCGTGGGTTAGAGCCCCGCGTCGGGCTCTGTGCTGACTGCCAGCTCAGAGCCTGGAGCCTGTTTCAGTCTGTGACTCCCTCTCTCTCTGACCCTCCCCTGCTCACGCTGTGTCTCTCTCCTAGAAATAAATAAAACATTAAAAAAAAAACATTTAAAACTTTAATAGAACTTATGGACAAGATAACCTATTCAATCTACATTATTCACTCAATTCATTCAACAATTATTTAGGGCTCATACAGGCACTGCCACCTAAGGAAACTGCAATCTACAGAACAGATGATATCCAGGACTGACAATGTGCAATTCCCTGTACTGGGCCCTGAGGATTACAACGATGAATAAAATACAATCCTTTCCTAAATACGTTCAGAATCTAATCGAAGAGACAAACGGCTATGCATCTGAACCTGAGTCAGACTCAGACATGCACTAGAACGGGTATGTAAACAAACCAAGAGCAGCAATGACACTACACTTAATTCTCACTGAAGGGAAGAAGGCATCTGAGGATAGTGAGTGCAGAAGGAAATGTGTCAAAGGGGCGCCTGGGTGGCTCAGTCAGTTAAGCTTCCAGCTTCGGCTCAGGTCATGATCTCGCAGTCTGGGAGTTCAGGCCCCACAGGCTCTGACAGCTTAGAGCCTGGAACCTGCTTCAGATTCTGTCTCCCTCTCTCTCTGCCCCTCCCCCAATCATGCCTCTGTCTCTCTCTCTCTCAAAAGTAAATAAACATTAAAAAAAATTTTAAAAAAAGAAAGAAATGTGCCAACATGGTAGCATTTGAGTTGCACTACTAAGAATAAATGAGACTTTAAGGAAGAGCATTCTAGAAACAGGAGAGAAGAAATTATACAGAAAAAAAGTCCAGCATGCACACTTTCAAGAAGTGTATAATCTACCTAAAGAAACCTGATTAATTTCTTAGTTATACAGAAGAACCCAGATCACTTAGGCTACAGTAGTGGGGGGGAGGGGGACACCACCCGAAAAAGTATCACTTTGGCATGTGGACTGTTTTGAGTTAAAGGCAATTAAGACTTGGCAGACTCACAAAAAGCTTTTTTTAAAAATCTCCCCTAACTGCCTCAAAGAATTTAGATAGGGGGCCTATACAAAGAGAGCTATCATCAGAGATAACTTTTTATATCAGAAAGACCTCTCTCTCACTCTCTCTTTTTTTAAATTTCAGAGAGAGAGAGAGAGAGAGAGAGAGAGAGAGAGAGAGCGCGTGAGTCTGATCAGGGGAGGGGGAAAGAGGGAGAGAGAGCATCTTAAGCAGGCTCCATGCTCAGTGAGGAGCTTTATCACAGGCTGGACATCACTGTGAGATCATGACCTGAGGTAAAATCAAGAGCCAGATGCTCAACAGACTGAGCCACCCAGGTGCCCCCAAAAGACTTCTCTGTGTGGCATGACCAGCATTTGCTCTTCCCACCTTCCTATTAGTCATCTCCCTCCTGGAAACCCCAGACCGCTACCTCCTTTCTCTGTAGCTCAGGATGGCGTATAAGGCTCAATTACCTGACTGCCAGGGAGCCTCAGATTTTAATGAGGCTCCTATACATACAAAATCTGGTTTTCTCCTGTTAATGTGTCTGAAGTCAATTTAATTATTAGAACAGCCGAAGAATCTAAAAGGGAAGAAAGGAAAAGTTTTCCATCTTACAGTAGTCAGAGAAGCTTCAATAAAAATGCAAGACTTATGCTAGGTCTTCAGAAATGAACAGGATTTGAGTAAAGGAAGAAAATGATCACAACAGCATAGAAAAAAACAAAACAAAAAACATTTTGGGTGGAGGGTGGAGCAGCTGTTTAAACAGTATAGTTTTACTTTTGCAAGACGAAGAGTTCTGGAGACTGGTTACACAACCATGTCAATGTGCTTCAGGCTGATAAAGTGTACACTCAAAAACAGTTAAGATGGTGAATTTTGTTAGGTGTACTTTACCACAAATAAAAAATATTTTTAAATATTTTTAAAAGCTGTTTGTGACTCCAGGGAACACTGAAAAGGACAGAACTTGCTTCTGTGGTTTTCCTCCCACAAAGTGAATCCAATCATGGGGAATATCAGACAAATCCAACTGAGGCATAGTCTATAAAGTAACTGGCCTACACCCTTCAAAAATGTCAGGGTCATGAAAGACAAAGGCTGACTGAGGAAATGTACCAGATTACAAGAAGCTAAGGGGACATGACAACTAAATGCAAAATGTAACCCCAGGTAAGACCTGGACTCTAACATCTTGCCCCTGACTGCTGTAACTGACATTACTGAGACAACTAGCAACACCCTAAAGTCATGTAACAGTGTCCAATCAATTTTAATTCCTTGATTTTGATAAGTGCACTGTGGTTATATATGCAATTTACTCTCAAATGGTTCAGGATAAAAGTGTGTGTGTGTGTGTGTGTGTGTGTGTGTGTGTGTAAAGAGACAGAATAAAGCAAATGTGGTAAAATGCAGGAAAACCTGGGTGAAAGGTAAGGAATTCTTTGTATTATTCATGCAATATTTCTGTGAGACTGATATTGTTTCAAAATTAGAAGTTAAAAAAAAAAGGCTCCAAGAAATTAAAAAGTAGAAATAAAGAGAGTTCGATGGCATAGACACACAAAATAGGGCACTTAAAGTCAGGAAAAATTTCGATTTCAATAATAAATAATTTGTTAAATACAAACTAAAGGAAAAAGTAAAATAAAATACGCATCTGAAGTACCAGCATGGGGCCATGGGGGGAGGGGAGTGTTAAAATTAAGGGATGGAGGAAGGGAATTGAGGAAATAGAAGGGAAGCAAAAGATGAAGTACAAGACGTTCATGCTCAGGAAAAGAAAAATTTTAGTACTATAAGAAAGAACACAAGTTTTTCTGGCAGGAAACAGACCTCCTTTGGTTCCAAGTTTCCCTTGCCCTCAGGTAAAGAGGAAATCATCTTAAAAGGAGATACTACTAGACATTCCTTCATTCATTAACAATTTTATTATTTTTTTAATTTTATGTTTATGGGGTGAGGGGAAGAGAGAGGGGAAGACACAGAATCCAAAGCAGGGTCCAGGCTCTGAGCTGTCAGCACAGAGCCTCATGCAGAGCTCGAACTCACAGACCGTGAGATCATGACCTGAGCCAAGCTTGGATGCTTAACTGACTGAGCCACCCAGGCACCCCTCATTAACAAATTTATTAAGAGCTACCTACTGCTTACTAGATCCTTTCTAGATGTTAAGATACCGTATGAACAAGCAGAAAAGATTTTTCACTCTCATGGAATCTACCTTCTAGTGTAGAAGGTCAATAGTCAACAAGTAAGCAATATATTATTTCAGATGGTGTGATGAAAAAAATAAACAAAGTAATTGATAAAAGAGTGTTTGGAGATATCCAGGAAGACGTCTACCAAAGGTAAAGCATGCTCCAAGCAGAGAGAACTGACATGCAAAGGTCCCAGAGTAGAACATGCCAGTGTGGGTGGAGCACAGTGAACAAGGCATAGAGTTGTTGTAGAAGACTCCTGACAGAGGCCAGACCATGTTGAGCCTTGTAATTTGAATTTTATTTTAGATTCTCTAGAAGGCCACTTGGAAGATTTTAAGGAGCAGAGTGATAGGATCTGATCTATGATTTTAAAAGTTCACTTTAGCTGCTATGCTGAATAGATGCAGGGAAAAAGAAGGCTAACAGAAAGGTACATGGGGAGCTATTGCAGGAAAATATGATAAAAATCTGGGGCTAAATATATAGGTACAAAAACAATTTCCATATACATTCAGAAGGAAGAACTAAAAGAGTTGCGGATAAACTGAACAGAACTCTGAGGAAAAGTCAAGGTTGGAGATACTAATTTGTAAATCATAAGCATTTATGTTTCTTCCTCAGCTCTCTCCTAAAATGTCCAGCAGGACACGTGAACTGCCTACCGCAATGTTGACCTGAAAGTCTTACTGGAATCTCCCAGCTCAAATGGTCTAAATCAGAATTCATCACCTTCCTACACAAAGAAGTACCTCTTCCTTATTTAGAACCTATTTCTATTACTGGTGCCACCATTCGCCCAAACTTCACATACTCTAGTCACTGTCCTGTCCCTTTCTCACAACCCTACCTCTGAAGTATTCAAATCCAATCTTCGAAACACCTCTGGCATTTACTTCCTTTTTTCCATCTCATGCCACTACTTTAAAAAAGCCTCAAACCGGTCTTTAATTCATGCTATATCCTGTTGCCTGAAGATTTTTCCATTGAATTGGGTACAGACTCCTCAGTCTGGCATTTGAAACCCTCCTTAATACAGTTCAAACCATGCCTTTAGTCTTTCAGCAAGCTTTCTAACAAATGGCCTACTAATGAGCCAAATTGACCTGTTGTGCCCCTAACATTTGTCACATTGTCTCATCTCTGTGTCCTTCTTCCTGTGAACCATACATTCTCTATGCTCTTCACCCATCAAAAGCCTACCCTTCCTTCAAAGCCCAACTTAAATGCCATCTCGTTCATTAAACTAATCTTGCTATCCTCTACCTGATCTCTTCTATGCCTAACCTCCCAGGAAAGGCTGTTTTTAATTCTTAATCGTTCTTACCACTTGAGACCTTTCATCGGGGCATTATGGGCATTTGTCTTACCTCACATCTTGTTACGCTTTATGTTCTTAGAAAGCAGAAACTATGACGGTTTCCATTTCAAATAGAACCTGCCACAGGATCCTGCACTCAGTAAACACCCCATAAATATTTGTAAACTTTTACAAATCTCTCACAAAAGTAGCTCCTACTTGAATTAGGGGACAAGACACTCAAATCTGCTTTGCACTTTCAGTATATTGACATTTAAGCAGGCAACGGGAGCACATGAACCTATAAAACCAACCTCTAACTTACGAAAGTCAAGAGCCTATTGACTAAGAGAACATAATAGAAATTGAAAAATGTAAACCCAACTCACTTCATTTTCCTGGGCAAGTCTTAAAATCTCATCAAATGTTACAAATGTATCATTTCCTCTGACTGCATCTTTCTCCATAAATCCCAGATGAATATCTGTGGCAACTAAGATTTTAAATGTATTTTCATCATCACTGTATTAAAAAAGAAAAAACAGGTCAATATAATTTGTTAAAAGTATGTTCAAACCAATTAAAATCTAAATTTATAAGATAAATAAGAGCAATTATGTAGTAAAATCGCTTTTCTATCCTTAAAATAGGTCTAAAAATGTGAAGTATCCAACAGATCTTTAACATTACACGGTTTGCCTACCACTAATTCAAAGCAGAACAAACATATGAATTTTTTAAAAATTCTGTGACTTCTTCAAAAAAGTATAACCTTGTTACAACCAGTTTTATACACTCCTTTGTACACTGGACCCCAAAGCTTGGTTGTTTTTGAATTCTATTCCACAGTGAAAAACTAAGAGGATTTGACCCCCTATCTAAACCTGCTGTTTATTTTGTACTTGTCCAGGAAAATCATACTTGGACTGGTTCATTTAAAAAGCCCTTCCTCTTACAAGCGGATTTTATCCTAATAAGCTAGTAAACTTACATTCCAGTCCCTGAAGACACTTGCTTGATTCTACTCTCTATACAAAGTCAGAGTTTCAATAACAAATTTGGCCAGGTAACAAACCAGAATCATTTACAATTCCATTTGAATTGGGTGGTATTCAAAGGGACTTTTATGTGAAGCAGCAATGTAGTAATTAATGCTTTTTTAAATTTAATGTAACTTTTAACTCTCTTTAAAATACTTAGGGATCTATGATTTCATCTCAACTTCCACTTGTCAACAGGTAGGGAAATACTATCTCTGAAAAATGAGAACACAAAACAGAGAAATTAAATGATTTACTGCATAACCAAGTGGAAGAAACAGGATTTAACCACTCAGGCTAATTTCACTAAATCACAGGGAACTTAAAAAAACTTCCATATATATCTCCAAAACTGAAATCTTTATATACGAGACTTTTCCAGAAAAGGTTTCTCTCCAAAAACCTCAGATGATATATATGCACACAGTTTTAATTGCTACACACACACACACAGGTTGTTCAAAATACTTTCAAGATCACATCACCCTTATGCTTCCATAGCAATTTACAAAGTATTTTCAAATGAATTCTCAATTTATCTGACAAAGGCAATTTTGTTCCAATTACATATAGAAGATGAAGAAATTGAGGTAAGGTCAGAGAATTGCAAAGTTGCCCAAGGTCACACACTATTAACCAAGGAACTGAAATCAGGGTGAAAGACTCCAAATCTAATGCTTTTTCCACATAACTTCTGATTCCTTTATTGATTTTCATTTTACTCAAATTCATTCCCAACTGATTCAATGCTAGAGCAATATACGGTTTAAATAGGCTTGCACTGACTAGTTAAGACTTCCTCACAAAAGTTCAAGAATATTTATATAGCTTCAATATTTTAAGACAAAACTGAAGAATATAAACTTAAATACTACAGTAATACACCAAATTACAAGGCCTCAACCTATAGGCGTATATTATCTTTTAGTCAGTAAACATACAATATTAATTTTTTTAACATTCTAAATGTTTTTTGATGACTAACATTTCTGTTCATGGGCAAACTCTTTATTCTGCCCATTTATTAAGTAAGTTTTCTTTTAAGGTGATCATAGCTGATGAGCTTTAGAAATCCAAAGCAACAAAAAAGATTCCAGAAGACAAGTGCTTACAGGGCATCTGCAGGACTCATTTCTGCAGTCAGTCCCGGGCCTTTGGAACCAGTTTTTTCTCCAAGTACTCCTGGGTCGTGTGCTCAAATATGTCAGAGAACTCACTCGATTTCAAATCCTAGCAAATACTAAAAGCAAAATTACATTATTATAAAACTCACATTCTTTTAAAATCAGACTACCAATATTTGGCATCTCATCTTCATCTAAGCACCTACTATATTTTTATTTAAGAATCAACAAATAGTAAATGGCACATCTCCAGTGCCATTCTAATTGCACCATTATGATTAAACTATGGGAAACTAATGTCTATCGAATGGACAAAAAAGGTAGTTCTGGCTTAGCACACAACTCTGGGCGTGCAGAAATGTTTAAATTGCATGTGCAGTCTACCCTGGAGCATGGACGTGACTCCCGACGTATTTCATGCTAAAAATCAAAACTGCTTAAAGAAAAGGTCTAATTTATGAAAAGAGAAGGGCCCACCTTTAAAACTAGTGTAAATAAACAGAAACACGTGCTCCGCGGAAAAACGCTCGGCGCCCGCAAGGCAAGTGGAAATGGCCAGGATACTCGGGCAAGAGTGTTTGCCACCGCGAAACCACCCCTCCCGCGTCCGGACTCCTGGTTCCGTCGAGATCCCAAGGCTCAACACACCCCACCACCAGAACCAGAACCCTCCAGGGTCTCGTCCCATTCTTTAGAAGAGGGTCAATCCACTCACGGCTTCCGCCCCCAATCCCACAGAAATAGGCGGTACGATTCCTAAACTGCCCCACACCCACATTCTCCATACCCTCATCGGACCCCCCAGGCCGTCTTTTACCCGGGAACAAGGGGCGGCGTTCGAGAGGAAAAAGGAAACAGCACCTCCCGAGCCTGCGTCTAAGAACCCTCTGGGCCACATACCTGAATTAGGCGGGAGAGAAAAACCAGCTCATTTCTCTCGCGATACCTCACTGATGACGGAGCACTCAAATCTTCAACTCTCATTGGCTGCCGAATGCCGTGTGGGAGCCGGGAAAGTAGCGGCGAGGCCCCGCCCTCATGCGGGAGCCAATCGTGAGAAGCTGAGGGACGACCCCGGAAGCGAGGTTCGCGGCGGCGATTTTCCCTTCTTTAAGGTGGGTAGCTCTTGCCTGTCCCGGCCCGCGCTCCTTGGTCCCCTCGCGCCACCTAAAAACTAGTGGGCCCTTAGGGGCGGGTCACCTGTCGACCCTGGCTGAGCCCAGCTGGTCGGGCTGCGTGGTGGGTCCTGGGTAGGGCTGGAGCAGCATCTCCACTCTTGGCTGTTTGGAAGGCCGCAGGCGCGACTCCGGGCCTGTGAAATGACCAATCGGTGCCAGAGGGCTTCTCCCGCATTCCCACTCCCCAGAGTTAGAGCATTCGGACCCTCGTATTCCCTGCATCCCCTTATTTTCGCCCCTGGACTCTGGGTTCAGTACATCTGTATTACTTTGTGCTCATAGCAGTAAAATTTGGTATAGTAAAAAAAGAGAAAGAAAGAAACTTTTGCATTAGAAAATCCGACCTTTCAGTTCCATTAAAGGGTCCTTAATCTAGGGCAGGTTGCTTTAATCTACCGGAAACTCTGCGCCTTCACCTGTAAAATGGGATTTATGACCCCATCTGTCACTGAGTTATTTGTAAGGAGTCGACATAGTTTAGATCTCTATCGAAATATGTTCTTTTAAGTTAAGAAACATACCCTATTTCTTCCTAGTGGAATATCGTCAAGTAAGAATCTTAATATATTTTTGACTCTAGGTTTGACTATTAATCTACCTAAAATTTAAAAATAAATTTTATATGTGACTTATTCTATCTGAAGCAGTAAATTCAAAATTTATTATAAAAAGGGGAGGAGTTTTTCTAGAAAGGAAAAGGGGGTTAAAATATGTGCTATATTATTTCTTGGTATCTATTAAGTGTTTAATGAATTGATGTATGATCATTTTTGTGTTGCAAGGTTCAGAGAATAGTTTGAGAGTAAAGAAAAAAATGAGAACTCCAATGGGAGTTCCTAAATACAAAGATCAGAAATACAGAACAGACTGGTGGTTACCAGAGGTGAGAGCAGTGGGGAGATAGATAAAATAGCTGAAAGGTCTGGGAGGTACAAATCTCCAGTTATAGGATAGGTAAGTCATAAAGATGAAAATTGCAGCAGAGAATATAGTCAATAATATAGGAGTATAATCAATAAGTAAATATAATCAGTAATATCGTATACTCTAGTGAGCATTGAGTAATGTATGGAATTGTTGAATCACTATGTCACATACCTAAAATTAACATTGTATATCAACAATACGTCAATAATAAAAGGTGAAAATTCCAAGAGAACTAGTAAAATGCAAAGCAGTTCTGATGAGGTCTCTCAATAGACTCTGAAAAGCTGGGGAGGAGTTGGAAATCCTTTAGTATAGTAGTTCCGTTTTACAATGAAGTAACAGGCCAAGAGAAGTTATTAGTTATGAGTGACAGATTTAAGCTTGAATTTAGTACTTTAGCACTAGTTATAAAATCTAATGCCACATTAGTACTGAATACCATTTAACTTATGAGATTAAAAAGAAATTAGTATCTTAAGGGTATGACTAACCTGAAACTTCTCTGAATCCATTCCACACAAAATCAAATGATAGGGCTTTAATTAAAATTAATTCTATAAATATTTCTTAATGCCCTCTGTGTAAGTAAGGCATAAATATAAGTTAAATATAGCCCCTATCCTTAAGCTTATTAACTTCTGAGGGACTAAAACAAGAACAAATTAGTGCTGAAACAAGGCAATACGTAGCACAAAAAAAGCTACCAGAGAGATCTGATTTTGAAGTTCAGGAAAGATTTAACGGAAGAGATAACATCTGAGAAGAGCCTTGATAGACTGATTTCAACAAATATAATTGGGAGGCTGAGAAATGGTATTTTTAAGATATTAGTTACATTTTTAAAAATTGGTTAAGATTTAATAAGCTGTGTAACTCTCTAAGCTGATATTGTTTTATAAGTTAATATGGCAGCCTAGCTGAATAAGTGTCACTTCCTTCAAGAAGCCTTCTCTAATCCTTTAGGACTTGGACTGGGTTAATTATAACCCTCTTGTATACTCATTGTTTTGGACAGGGTCCTGTTATAGCATAGATCATGCTGTTCTTGCCAGTCATCCCCATTAGACAATAAGCTTCATGAGGTTAAGACATGGACCTTGTTCATTACTGAATCCCAATGTCCAGACACTGGCACATACCGAGCATTCTATTCATATTTGTTGAATGGAGTGAATGATGGCCAAAATTCAGTTCAAAATAAGAAGCCAACTGAGAACTATAATTGTCTATCAATAAATGGGACTCCTTTTTAAAGCAGTGGATTTTCCTAAGCCTGAAATTATTAAAGTGGAAATAGGATGATTATTATAGATGCTATGATAAAGTTATCTGTAGGATAGGAGATTTGAACAGATGCCCTTGGGGCTATGCCATCTCTAATAATGCCCAAGTCTTTGAAGTAGCTTATTAGAAACTATAAGTTTTTGTTTCTGCTTTGCATCATCTATGTGTCTAGTCTATAAAAATCATGAATATACCTTTTGTTTAAATTATAATTTAGAAACTTTAAGAATTTATCACTCCATATAATACAATAGTATCTAAACCAATAGATTCAGAGTAATATGACCATTGACTTAAGAAAATAAGGAGTTTTAGACCATTGAAGATATAGCTAACTGAAAACTCATTTCCAGTATTTAGAGACTGTAAAGGGTACCAATAATCCAAAAAGTTTAAACAGGGTTTATTTGTGTGTGTTTACAAAACTTATCTCTGCTGTTGATAAACACTCAGTTACTGTTTTTCTAATAATTTTTGTGTTTGTGTTTCCAGATCTTGATGGATAAAATAAAGCAGACATAATTCGTCTCTAGAAAGATTAATTATACCCTGGCATTTGAAATGCTTTGTATTTAGAACAGTAGTGAAAATGGAAAAAGGGAAAGTCAGTGATGATGGAAAACCAGATCCAGAAAATTTCTTGGACTTTTCTGAACACTTTAACCAACTTGAATTGTTGGAAACACATGGGCACCTTATTCCCACTGGTACCCAAAGTCTCTGGGTAGGGAATTCTGACGAAGATGAGGAGCAAGATGAAAAAACTGAAGAGTGGTATCAATTGCAAGAAAAAAAAATGGAAAAAGATCCAAGCAAATTGCTTCTTTGGGCTGCTGAAAAAAATCGGGTAAAAACAAACAAAAACGTTAAAGAGGAAACCATAATATAGTAGGAAAAGTATTGGATTCGGAGCCAGAAGACCTTTTCCCTGAACCTCTATTTGGTTTGTAACTTTGGGCAAATCCTACCATTTCTGAACCTCTATTTTCTTACCTGTAAAAGTGGCCATCATAAAACCTGTATCTTTCATACAGGATTTTGAGGATCATACGAGGCAATGTGCATGAAAGTACATAGTAAGCCACAAAACATCCTATCAAGTATTATTTGGAAGTTTAAGGGATAATTATAAAGATGGCAAGAAGTCACCTATATTTTTAAATCATTTCTATTAAGTCATTAAGATCATCCTAGATACAACTATCATTTAGAGAAGGGAGGATGGGAATTAACATGTGCTTTATTACATTGTTTGATTTAATCCTCCTATATCCCTACAAGATAATAATATTCCCTTTTAGAGTTTAAGAAAATGAGATTCAGGAGTACTAATTTGCCCAGTATCATCCAATCTATTTTTCCCACTCATCCACTTCTACCTCATTTTACTAAGTTCCTCCATGTCTGTTAGTAAAAGGTCTTGTATTTTGGGGCAACTTTTTAATCAAAGAGCACACTGCATCCCACCAGAGATCCAAAGACCCAAGCTGAAAATCACTTCCTGAAAACACATTTCTAAGGTTGTTTTAGTTTGAGCTCTTTAATCTCTAGATTTCCTTGTAGCTTTGTCTTCTGATAAAGAAGTTTATTTTTTAGAGTTACACACTGTGTATATTGGTGTGATAACCCTACTGTCAAAGAATCAATCAGTATGTTTTCTTCACTAATGAAATAGAAAGTATTAAACACAATAGCCTGTATTATTTATCTAGGACTAAAGCTTTTATGCGATGAGCCTTAATTGGACCAGGAGTAAATGTATGTTTTAATATTCAGAGAATCACATTCTTAGATGCAAGAGCGTGGTTGACACTAACTATTCATTCTTAAATCTGTTGTCCCCGAAAGAGATGTTAAGTCATTTTTATTTTAACGTCATCTGCTAACAAGGAAGTTTTTATTGAACTTAATCAAGTTTAACACCATGAGACAGTTTAATTTTCTCCATTGACTGTTCAGGATTTTTAAAGATGTCTCTTCCTCCTTAGCTTACTACAGTGCGGAGACTACTTTCTGAAAAGTCCACTCACGTGAACACCAGAGATGAAGATGAGTATACCCCTCTTCATCGAGCAGCCTACAGTGGACACTTAGACGTTGTGCGTGAGCTGATTGCACAAGGGGCAGATGTCCATGCGGTGACTGTGGATGGCTGGACGCCCCTGCACAGTGCTTGTAAATGGAATAATACCAGAGTAGCTTCCCTCTTACTTCAGCATGATGCAGATATTAACGCGCAAACAAAAGGCCTCTTGACCCCCTTACATCTTGCTGCCGGGAACAGAGACAGCAAAGATACCCTAGAACTCCTCCTGATGAACCGCTACATCAAACCAGGTCTGAAAAACAACTTGGAAGAGACTGCATTTGATATCGCCCGGAGAACAAGCATCTATCACTAACTCTTTGAAATTGTGGAAGGCTGCACAAATTCTTCACCTCAGTCATAACGGTTCTAATAATTTTCCAAGTACCAGTGCCTCCTTTGTGTGAGATATGAAATACCCCATAATACAGAGTTGACATCAAAAATGTTTTACTGCAGACTTTCAGTGGTACACATTCGAATGCCCTTCGGAGTGAAAATGCCTGACCTTGATGTCAAAGTGTATTTGAAAGTTGTTTGGCTATATCTTTACTGATTTATGTGGAGTTTGTAATTTTTATCAGAAATAATTTTAACTTCTACTTAAAAACTTGTAACGGGTTGTACAGAAAACTAATGATATTTTTGGTGCTGATCCAAGAGAAGTGTATTTTTAAATATCCCCTATCCCGGATCTTTGTTGAGTATTTAGTATATTGACATGTATTTTTATAAGGTGAGCTAACTCAGAATTTAATTTAAAAATCTTAAATATACTGGTGCAGGTCAGCTGTCTTCTCGACATCACCATAGCCATTTGCTTTCGTTTTAAACCGTAAGAACTGACTTAGTAGTGACTGGAATTGTCGGAAGTTTTACAAAAAAAAACAGAAGAAAAGCCTAGATCTTTGTCTTTTAGAGCATAGACCATTTTCGGGAAAGTAGTTAGCTAAGTGTTTAGTCCACGAATGTTATATATACTGCCTCCACTACCACAGCTCACACAATCCTGTGGACAGTCCTACCTCACCCTGGTCAACCCACGTGATCCTTATTCCACTGGTGAGTCAGCATGACCTCTCAGACATGCACACAACTCTGCCTTGGTCCAAGAGATCATGATCTATCTGTTCTCCAACTGGTTTTACCCCCCTAATCCTGCTGTTTGGGGCACTGCTCAGATGGTCTCTCCTGTTCACAGGAAGTATTGCTTTTCCAAGATCCTCCTTTTATACAAGTCCTGCAAAGGCAAAGAGACAGGGGACAAGGAATTCTAGAAGTGAAGGGATGATGATTATATTGGGGCTGGAACCACAAAGTGGCTCAAGCTTTAAAAAGCCACGGCATGGATAGCAACAGAAGCATAAACATAAATATTCAGAAAAAAAAATAAAAAATTTGAGCAACAAAAATGGCACCAATTCTTTTTTTTTTTTTTTTTTTTTATAACAAATGTATCTCTTCCTTGGCTTGGGTCCGTAACATATTCATTCACCCAGCATACATTTATTTAATAACTCTTCTCTCAGTCTTTCCATCAGGAATTTCCCGTTGGTTACCTACCTCTCTGTGACTGTTCCCAAAGGGTTTTTCCCTCACCTCTTAACAGCAGAACTGACATGCTATGGAAAGGGAACTAAACCAATGGTGCGTCAGTTATATATTCACTGAGGTTTTGTTTTTGTTTTTTGAGCCAGCCCAGGTGATCCAGTTGTTCTGGACTAATAATGCTATGTAATCAAATACATTTGGTGGCTTTTGGGTTCAAAAAACTTGAATCATCTCAGAAAGGATAAGGTTCGAACTGAATCATTGTGACAAACAAGATTCAAGAATCAGGAGAGCTTCAGTTACTTCATGATCTCTGGCTAGGTGATGCCTCAGAGTATCAATGTCTATGATGCAAGGATTGAGGCAGAAAGTGTTTGGCCCAATTTAATGATACCAAAAGACAGGTACAATGATACAGACAATAAGTAGAACGGGACCCCATTTATCTCGGTAGACTGCTAAACGAGGCCACCTACTTAGAGTAGTTAAGTCACAGAGCCCATGGCTCCTTTCTTACTTTGGAATAAGTTGCATCTGTGATTTTATGTAAGCTTTCCACTTAAGTATGGGGCCAAAGACCCCTCCTTATTTCTAAGAAGCTGAGATGTGAGTGCTCCCTGGTTCCAGGCCTCAACATTCAACCAGTGCTACGTAGCAAACTCCATGCACAAGAGAAATCCCTTCCATCCCTGAAGGTAGAATATGTATTGTTTGCTTCCTTTGTCCTTTCTTTAGTATTCACTGGTCTTCCCTATCCACAGAAGGCATTCACTAATCATGCTTTTGGCTCTTAATTACCTGTACTTTCCAGTTTGCTTTAAGAAGGCTAAAAAAGGGGTGGCTGGGTGGCTTAGTCCATTGAGCCTTGACTCTGGATTTCGGCTTAGGTCATGATACCACAGTCGTGGGTTTGAGTCCTGAGTCAGGGTTCACTTGGAGCGTGGAGCCTGCTTGGGATTCTCTCCCTCTGTCTGTCTCTCCTGCTCATGTTCTAAAATTACAAAAAAAAACAAGAAAAAAGAGCTCAGTTTGCAAACAAAATTTTCTTTAACCTGGAGAGTTTCTCCAGAGACTTTTTAAAATTTGTTTTTCATAACTATGGGCTTAATTGTGATGATCTTATATGCTTGAGGAAAGGTGACTTTATCATTATTCAAGAAACACATAATTCACAGGCTCACAGTGAAATTAGTTGGCTTTGCTTTTATAAATCTTCAATATGCTTCTCCAGGGAGCTTTCTGACCCATAACCTACCACAATGATGGGATTTAGAGTCTTTATATTATGGATGTAAAAGCATTCATTTATTTCTATTCATTGGCATCTATTATGACAAAAATCAAAACACTTCCATTTCTGGAAAAACTCCCTTTTCAAAGGTCCCTTTCAGACATCCGAGGTCTCCAACAAAAGAAAAAACACAAGGAATAAGAAAAGAAAAAAAAAAAAAAGGATCGGAGTAAGGACTGAAAGGAAATGAAGTTCTGAGAGAAAATGTTTCCAGAGTGTATCCAGGGCTAAGAAGTTAAGAGTGACTTCTTTCATTGTGTACTACCTATCAAATGAGTCAATCTTTAAATTCATACCTAACTTCCCCCCTTTTCAGGATGGGTCTTGTTCATGTTGAGCAAATGGAATAAAAACACAAAAACACCCATATTTGGTTCATATCCAATTATCCAATCAGCATTCAGGTACATCTAATAATCGTCATTAATTTAATGACATGGTGTCATCTGCCAGTGGGTCTCAGAGTAAAAGGATTTGAAGGACAGAAAATCTACTTAATGAAATAAATAGAAATCTACAGGCAAACTGCTGCCTAATTTGTTTTTTCTTCTTTTTCTATTATATGCTCAGCCTTTCGTTTCTCCTAGATGTACAGTATTTAAAAATTAGGAAGACATCATTGGAGAGTTAATGTGAATTGATAAGGAGCACTGTCTCCTGACCAGTCACTGGAGTTCTGTGTTCAGACAGAGCTGCCTTAAACAGGCAATTCTTTGGAATCAACAGAACAAAACATAAAGAAACCAAGAAAGTGAACCCATCCTCTTTTTAAAAAGCAGGTGCCTGTAAGATTTTTCAAACCTCAATTTAGTAACTCATGAAGAAAATGCATCCTGATTGAAGGGGCCAATTCTAAGACCAAGACATCCTATTAAGACCAGATAACAAAAATCAGATCCTCCAGGGCACATACCAGAAAAAAAGCACTAGAGTTCAGATTTGCTTTCATGTGCTTTTACATATTTTTAATGTGAAAATTGGCAAAGCTTATAAGACAAATCAAAAGGGAGAAAAAGGTATTAGGGTTTTGATCCATTCTTTTGATTTTAGTCTGCACCCTCAGACAATGGGGAGGTTGGGGGTCTATCTAGAAAGGTAATTGTATGTCAGTGTTCATCACATTGTTGATGTTGGACCCAAACAAGTCTTTGTTGGGGGGGAGGGGCATTCCGCATTGTAGGATGTTAGGCAGCATTCTTGGCCTTGACTTAGTAAATTTCAGTGGTACCTCTCTCTCCCCCGTCCCAGTTGTGACAACTGGAAATGTATCTAGACATTGCCAAACATTCCTTGCCGTATGTCATCAAAAATATGAAGATTTCATAATTTGGCTTACCTCAAAATTGTTTTATTAGCATGCAATTTAATTTTATTTTGGTGTACATGTTTTCTTTATACTCTAAATATTCATCAAGATACATTAAAAATTAGATAATCATTGATTCCATTTTAAATTGTATTTTATTAATGAGATTATTTGAACACATTAAAAAATTGGGATGAAACATACAATAAGATACAGAACACACTCTTCAATACTGAGTATCATTTGTAAGAACAGCCCACATCCCACTCCTAGCTTTGGCTTCTAAGAAACTCTCCATAGTCTGTTTTAAGGAAATTCTAACTTCTCTATATTAATTAATATAATAATCAAATCCTGATTTTTAATAGGTTGCACCATTACAACTGTAAATTTTTTATTGCATTGCTGAACAAAATGCTATTAGGTTGATACACAGGTTTTTGACTTCTAGAAGGGATAAGAGAAGCCAACACCCTGTGTCAGAACATGAGAGTGGTACCAGCTTCCAACTGTAAACACCTGGAGAAATGGCAGATAATCTCTTAATGTCATTACAGATCTAAAATTTTTGTTTAGGGGCGTCTGTGTGGCTCAGTTGGTTAAACGTCTGACTTCGGATCATGTCATGATCTTGAGGTTCGTGGGTTTGAACCTTGCATCGGGCTCATGACAGCTCATAACCTGCAGTCTAGTTCAGATTCTGTGTTTCTCTCTCTCTCTCTGACCTTCTTTGGCTCATTCTCTCTCTCTCTCAAAAATAAATAAACATTGAAAAAATTAAAAGAAAAATGTTTGCTATTTAAATATAAAAATAATGTGGTATAATTTTTTGGCAGTTCCTGTCATCTTAAAAATTAATTCCAAGATGAAATATATCAAAAATCAATGTAAAAGAAACCCCACATCTGATCATCAGCCTTCCCCAATCATCTTTTATGTAATGCACGAGTGAAATGGTTTCATCTGATCTGGTTTATGTAAGTTCTTATATGTCCAAGATGTGATACACTAAACCACTGTGAAAATATTAATAGCTAATATGCTGTATGTAGGTGCTCATTAACTTTCTGTCATGAGTCCCATGATAGATGGGTAGATGCCATTGTACAAGAGAAGAAATTGGGGTTATGGAGGTCAAGTAAATCATCCATTGTCATGAACTATGTTTTCAGAAAGCTCACATTCAAATATAGCTTTTCATATGCTGTGTTCTGGAATGTTAATATCCATGTACCACCAATTGGTCTATCAAATAATCATAACAAAACTTCCATTTTCTTTAAAGTCATTTTCTGTAGTTTATGATAGTGTTTGGGGACACAAAAATTACCCTTATTAGGAGCAAATGGCATTTTATGGTATAAAACATAAATAAGCAATAATTCTTAATTCATAGGAAGCAAAGCAATTTTTTAAAAAAACAACAAAGCTGGAGGATTTATATACAATCTGGTTTCAAAACTATGAAATAGCAGTATCAAGACTGTCATATTAGGGGCGCCTAGGTGGCTTAGTCGGTTAAGCATCCGACTTTCACTTAGATCATGATCTCGCGGTTTGTGGGTTCGAGCCCCGCATCGGGCTCTGTGCTGACTGCCAGCTCAGAGCCTGGAGCCTATTTCGGAGTCTGTATCTCCCTCTCTCTCTGACCCTCCCCTGCTCACGCGGTCTCTCTCTCTCTCCTAGAAATAAATAAAAATATTTTTTTAAAAAAAGACTGTCGTATTAGATAGACCTGTAGATCAATGGAACAAAAGAGAATCCAGAAACAGATCCAGATATAAATGGCAAATTGATTTTTTACAAAGGTACCAAGGATTCCAGTGGAAAATTCTCTTAAAGAAATAGTGCTGGGGGTGCCTGGGTGGCTCAGTTGCTTAAGGGTCCAACTTTGGCTCAGGTCATGATCTCATGGTTCCTGGGCTCTGTGCTGACAGCTCAGAGCCTGCAGCCTGCTTCAAATTGTCTCCCTCTCTCTCTGCCCCTCCCCAGCTTACACTCTGTCTCTGTCTCTCTCAAAAGTAACATTAAAAAAAATTAAAAAAAAAAAGAAAGAAACAGTGCTTTGTGGAGCATCTGGCTGGCTTAGTCGGAAAAGCATGAGACTCTTGATCTCCAGATTGTGAGTTCAAGCCCTAGGTTGTGTGTAGAGATTACTTAAAGTCTTAAAAACAAACAAGAAAGGAAGGAAGGGAGGGAGGGAGGAAGGAAGGAAGGAAGGAAGGAAGGAAGGAAGGAAGGAAGGAAGGAAGGGAGGGACAGAAAGACAGAGAGAGAAAGAAAGAGAAAGAAAGAAAGAAAGAAAGAAAGAAAGAAAGAAAGAAAGAAAGAAAGAAAGAAAGAAAGAAAGAAAGAAAAAAGAAAAAAGAAATAGTGCTGTTTTCCAATTGAATATTCATGTGGGGAAAAAATTAACTCATTTAGAGACCGCAGAGCAGTGGTTGCCTGGCAACAGGGACAGAAGTTGGACAGCAAAAGGGTAGGAAGGATCTTTCGGAGGAGATGGAAGTGTTCTGTATCTTGGTTGTGGTAGTAGTTTTGCAGATGTATACAAATGCCCAAGTCACTAAGTTGTATTCTTTAAATGGAATGTAGGTTTTTATATGTAGAGTTATACTTGAACAACGTTGATTTTTACAAGTAGGTATCTAGAGATGACTAGTTTCATCCCTTCGTTATTTTCCATAGCAAGCAGGGACCTATTAGGACCCCTTCACTGAATTCTAGGGGGCTGCAGAGTCCTGTGAGTTATCAAAAAAAAAAAAAATTTTTTTTTCACCAATTCACTGGAATTTTAAAATCCCAAGCAAAAAGCCCTTTATAACAGGAAGGAATGTTCCCTCCATTAAATGGTAGAGTAGGAAACAAAATAATTCCCTTAAATTATTAGTCCATTTGATGGCATTCAACAAATTTGAAAAAAAATGTCTTAGTACCAAAGAAGGATTTTGTTGGCTTTTTAAATAATTTAGATCAGGACTGTTAGAATGGAGAAGAGGAGACCAAAATGACTTTCATATCTACTTGTCTAGAGAAAACGCACTAGCATTAAACCTCCATTGCTTTATCCAATTGCCCTGTTTACTAAGAAGACTGAGGTGACTTCTGGATGTTTAAAATCTGTACAATGAAACACATTTTGGAACTTAATCCATCTAGTTTTTACTAAAATACCATCAAGTAATCAAAGCAATATATTAAGTCTGGTAATTTATTTTGCTGAAGATTTTATGTTTTTACATTAAATATCTTTAACTTTTTACAAGAAAAGTTTAGTCTTGGGTTTTGCCTCCATCTAGTGGACATTCTGGTCTTTTACATTTAATTGAATCCAGCGCAAACCATCCTGGTATGTTCATTTTTAGTTTTGGGGAATAAAAAAAAGTAAAGAAAAATGGTAACCACAATTCCTAGATAAAGTGGTATGAATTAATACTTATTTTCATCAATAATTTATTCCCAAGGAGATTTGAGGTGGTATATAATTGAAAACACACATATAATCATAAGAAATCGAAAATCAAAAGCCTTTTAGGAAGAAGAAAATAAACCACCTACATTAATACAGCTACTGCAATTGACAATTATCCCCGAAGATATGGGGGAGATGGAAAACAACAAAGAAAAAAACAATAATTGCACAGATCTTTGTTATTTGATCAAAGTGAACCAACATTGCATTTTTTGGAGTAAAAATGTTTCCAGACTGATTTTTTTCTAACTCAAATATGCCTCATATTTGTATAATCTTGTAGAGGTATAGAAAACAGAATAAAGTTCAGAAATCTTGGTGAATTCTACAAAGTGAACATACCCATGTAAGCACCACCCCTATCAAGATATGGAACATAACCAGCACTCCAAAAGTCTACTTTGGGCTCCCTTTCAGTGCTCCTTCAAAAGCAACTACACTCCATCACCATCATTTCATTTTGCCTGCATAAATGGAATCATTTATTGGGTATATTTTTGTGTTTGCTTCACGTACTCAACCTTAACATCTGTGAGATTCATTCATATTTTTGCATGTAGCAGAGGGTTTTCCTTTTTCACTGCCGTAGAGTGTTCTTTATAGAACACACAATAATGTATATATGCATCTTATTGTTGACTTTTGAAGGGCCTTTGAACTGTTTCCAGTTTGGAGATTTTATGAATGGTGCTGGCATAAGCATTCTAGTATATGGTTTGGGTGTACACATTACACGCTTTTGTATACTCGTGTACTAGTGCTAGGTCTGCTGGGCATTAGGGTATACTGATATTCAGCTCTCGTAAAAATTGCCTAAATGGCTCTCCAAAGTGGTTGTACCAATTTACACCCTTAGCAGCAAGGAATTAGAGTCCCAGTTGCTCGGTATCTTCCCAACCCTTGTTATTGTCACCTTGTTTCTTGTTGTTTGAATAGCCATTCTAGTCAATGTGTGATAATATCTCATTGTACTACTTTGCATTACCCTATGACTTATGATTTCGGGCAATTTTTTATATGCTGATTGGCCATCTGCATTTCTTTTAGTGAAGTGCTTGCTTGTATTTCTCCATTTTCTTACTAGGTTGTATGGCTTTTTATTGATATGTAGAAGTTCTTTATGTATTCTGGATTCTAGTCTTTTTTGGATATATAGATTGCAAGAATGTTCTCCCAGTTTGTGGCTTGCCTTTTCACTCTCTTAATGGTGATTTTAAGTGAAGGGAATAATTTTAACAACTAATTTGTCAATTGTTTTTCTTTAGGTTACTGCTGTTTTTTCCTCCTTAAGAAATACATGTCTACCATAAAATAATGAACATATTTTTTCCTTGTTATCCTTTAGAAGATTTAATATTTTACTTTCAGTGCTATGATCTATTTTGAGTTGATACTTGTGTTTGATGTGTGGTACAAGTCAATGTTCATTTTTTCCCGTAGGCATATCCAATTTATCCAATACCACTTAAGATCCCACTCCCTCCGACACACACACAAACACACACACACACACACTTTTGTCTTGTGACCATATATGACTGAGTCTGTTTCTAGATTCTATTTTGTTCTATTGATCTAGCTTTCCCTCAGTACCACAATTTTAATTTTGTAGTAAGTCTTGGTAGTAAGTCTTGTGATCTGATAGTGTGAATGGTCCAACTTTGGTTTTATTCTTCATGGTTGTTTTGCCATTCTTGGCCCTTTGCATCTACTTTTCGATTTTAGAATGTCTTTGTAAATTTCTATTTTTAAAACAATTGAGATTTAAGTTGGAGTTACATTGTGCATCAGTTTGAGGAGAATTAATGTGATGATAATGCAGTATTAAATTATTATTTTCAATTTATTTTTGTTAAGTTTTTTATTTTAATTATGGTATAGTTAACATGTAGTGTTCTATTCATTTCAAGTGTACAATATGGTGAGTCAACAATTCTATACATTACTCAGTGCTCATCATGAGAAGTGTCCTTCTTAATCCCCATCACCTATTTCATCCATCCCCCCTCCAAAATGATTCTTGAATATATTCCTTCATTTATTTAGGTATTCATTAGTTTTTCTTGAAAATGTTTTAGAGTGTTCTGGTAGAGTTTTTTTTTATTTTTTCCTTAGATTTATTCTTATGTATTTGGTAGCTTTTGATGCTCATATAAATGGTATTTTTTTTACATTCTATTTCTATTTATTTGTTGCTGTATATAAATTTACTTTTAAATTTATTTTTCTTTATTGACTGTGTACCCAATGACCTTAATTCGAATTATTAATTCTAATAGTTCATCTGTACATTCATTTGAATTGTCTGTACATAAACCATGTTGACAGATAATAACAGTTTAATTTCTTCCTTTTTCTCTTATTCTCTTAATGCAGTAAATTATGTTGCCCGATTTTCAAATGATAAACCAACCTTGCATTCCTGGAACAATCACAACTTTATTATGATGTGCTAACCTCTTTTTATTTATTTATTTTTTTGGTTAACATGCTGAGTGTTATTTGCTAATATTTTATTTCAGTTTAGTTTATTTATTTTGTGGGGGTGGGCAGAGAGAAAGGAAGAAAGAGAGAATCCCAAGCGGACTGAGCCTGACATGGGGCTCGAACTCACCAACTGTGAGATCATGACCTGAGCCAAAATGAAGAATCAGTTGCTTACTGAACTGAGCCACCCAGATGCCTCCTCCTACTTTATTTAATATTTTTATATTTTAATCAATCTTCATGAGGAAGATTGGCCTACGCTTTTACTTCTTTGTAATTTTTTTTTCAGATTTTGGTATAAAGTTGAGTTGCTAATGGCTAACATTTTTTCTAGCTCCTGGAAGAGTTGGATAGAATTGGCATTATATCATTCTTAAGTGTTTGGAAGAATTCAGTAGTAAGACTTTAGGTTTACTTTGTGGGGCAGGTTTTAATTTGAACTCAATAAATTTAATAATTCTGTTTCTATAACTACTTCTATTAAGGTTATATTTCTTCTTGTGTCAATTTTGGAAAGTTGTGCCCTCGGATGTTTTTCCACTACTAGATAAGGCAAGACAGTCAAAGACCACTTGAAGGTTGAGGAAGATCATCTAGTAAGACAGAAAGCAAAACAAACAGGAATGTTGGAAGCAGCAATTACACAAGAAGAAAATAACATTGGAACTTAAGTATGTCATTTATATCCTCGGAGACATAAGATACTGTACCGTGATATAAGGCCAAGATGTTTCTAAAAACATGTGAAACTAGCGACCTTATCCTGAACTCACCTGTCCAGTAGCTGCTCCTACCCCTAACTGATCCGGGAGGTGATCTATTCTTTGGGCACGTGACCTCCGGCAATTTCCTTAGCTTTCCCGAATCTCAGTTTTCCTACCTGAGAATAGTAAAGCTACTCCTCCTGCAAAGTGTGAGTGAGAAACTAATGAAAGACTAATGGGAAGTCCTTTGTTTTGGTGGGTAGGTAATCGCAGCTCGCTAACTTCAGCGCGTCCTGGGCGCGCGGGACACCTAGGGCCTGGGAGAAGCGCGCTGAGAGCGTCTGCGGTGCCAGGATCCGCAGTCACTATGGCAACCGCGGACGCCGGGCGTTCCCCAGGCAGCCCGCGGCGGAGCGGAGAAGGCCGGCGGCAGCCGGCGGCNTCGCGCACCCGGCGCGGAGAGACGTGTGGTGCGCAGAACGCGTGAAAGAGGGACTGGGGGTGGGGGGTGGAGGGGGGACCGCAGTGAAACTGTTTTGGAGAAGGTTTTGGAGGGAAGGGGCAGAGATGCTGTTTGGGCAAAGGTAGAGGTGCTGATGGCACTGTGGCCGACAGCATATTGACCTGGAAGGTATTGAAAAAAAAGTGTGTGTGTGTGTGCGTGTGTGTAAATTACAAAATTATAAATATAAAATCTGCAATATAAAATCAAATTATAAAATCATAATTATAAAAATCTGTAACATATAAATTTAAAATTTATATATTTATATATTATTTTTATATAATAAGTATATATAAGTAATATAAATTATTTTATATGTAATAAGTATATATAATATAAACATATTTATATCTAAATAAATTATGTTATTATATATAATTAAATATCATACAATTATATATTAGAATATATTATATATATTCTATAATAATTATTTATATATGAATATATGTTAATTTCTATATAATAAAATTTATAGATATTTGTAATCTGTCTAACACAAATTATATATACACACACACAGTAATATGTAGATCATTTTTGCCAGTTCCTTCATTTTACAGACCAGGAAACTGAAGTCTAGATTAGAAGAAATGAATTGACTTGCCTACAGTCATTCAGTCATTGCTGGAGTCCACATCTGTTGGACTCTCAGTTCATCAATTGTTACTACTGAGGCTTTTAGAATCTCACAATTATGGGCCCCATTTTAACATGCGTTTTCCTCCCTTGCCCTGCCAAACACACAAACAATATTCAAGCAAGTAAAGGCAGTTCTGGTCCAGTCACAATAACCTGGCTGAAACTGGAGTCCGCTCCAGGCCTCAGCACTCATCCATGTAGTTCCATGAATTTACAGATGTTTCACAGCCCACGTGTGCTGCACAGGATTTCAGTAAATGCTGAGGAATGGTGATGGTGAAAATCATAGGCCAAAGAGGAACACCGGCAGTTTCTAGCCCTCTGCATTGCCTCCTTGATCGCCTCGCCTCTCTAGAGACCAGCCTCAGGCTCTAGCGGTGCCCTCTGTGCCCAGGCAGACCCGGGGGGGTGGGGGGGGTTCAGCTCCCCTGTCTCTGGGGGCCACACACTTGGCTCCCAGGATACCTCATTAAGGACCCACAGAACCTGTGTCTCCTAGTGAAAGGGCCTCTTCCCTCAGCATCAGCCCCAATAGGACTGTGATACCTCCTCATTCCTTGGGTTATTATCAACAGCACGCAGGGGCCTTACTTAGAGCAACTCAATCCAGTATGTTTAAGTATTCAGTATATTTAAGTATGTCCTTATTCTGACATAAAGTTCTGTCTGGGAATTTTCCCATTAAAGATGCTAGAAATTAAAGGTTCTTTAGTTTCAGGGCGCCCCAGTGGCTCAGTCGAGTAGGCATCCCATTTCAACTCAAGTCATGATCTCACAGTCCATGAGCTGGAGTCCACATCTGGCTCTGCGCAGACAGCTCAGAGCCTGGATCCTGCTTCAGATTCTGTGTCTCCCTCTCTCTCTGCTCCTACCCTGCTCGCACTCTGTGTGTGTGTCTCTCAGAAATAAATAAAAGTTAAAAGAAAAAAAAAGGTTCTTTAGTCTCTTGGCTGTAGGAGTAAAAGGGGGAGTTAATTATTCACTCATCAATTCAACAAATACTGAGTCCTTACTGCATGCCAGGCATTGGGCAAGCTGCGGAGAAGTGAGTAATGAATTAAGGCAGAGAAATAAGTAATGAATTAAGGCATTAACTTTCAGGAACTCACAAAGTCAGGGGTGGGGCGTATGGAGTTCTTGCTTCAGCCTCCATGAGAATCTCCTTTGAGGGCCACAGCCTAAGTAGAGCCAGGCTATTCATACTCACATGAAGTACTCATTCAATTTTCAAAAATTTTTGGAAAGGTCTTCAATCTCTATGTAGTTTCTATTCCCTAATCACAGCTCTGATCTGAAATATACACAGATCAAATGAGGTCCTTTCCAGATGAAACACCCTTTAATTCGATGAAGGTGACTATTTGAACAGCCACCAAATATTTCGTAGACTTCGCTATCATCTTTAAAATTCTTTGGAGCACTCTCACAATGCTAGCTAAACTCTTCCAATATTCTCCAGTTTATTAAATCACTGAATTCAGTATTCCAGATGTGATCAGATTAGGATAGTGCAGTGGGACTATAACCTCCCTTGATCTGAACATTATACTTCCATTAAATGGATCCAGAATCACATTAGCTGTTTTGGCAGGTACATTATATTATTAATATATATAACAAATGCAGTCTATGACATCCTTAGTTTCTCTTTCCTCTTTTGTCCAGTTGAAAACATTTGATCCAGGCTTTTCCTATCTTATATTTATGCAGCTAATTGTTTAATCATAAAAACAAGTCATTATATTTATCCCCATCAATATCTTTTTATGAAATGTAGCATTTCATTCCCTGCACATAAGCAGCCCTTTGAGTCCTGAATTTGCCATTTAGCAAGTCTGTGCCATTCTCATATTTGGTGAGTTTATTGGCAATTTTCCTACATCCAAATTAGGAGGTAGAGTTCCAACAGTTCTGAGTTGAGTCTCTAGAAGACCCTGGTCTTTGCCATGAGCATTCTGTCTCCCACAAATACACTTTATCAGATGCTTTGCTGAAATGCAGATCCACGGTGACTACAACACCCCCCTATCTAGCTTGTTTAGTAACTGGGGTTTGGGAGAGTCAGGTAGGCATGGCTTTTAATTTTTATGACTCATTTTGTGATTTCTGAGAGTTACTTTCTCAACTATAAAATAGGAATAATTATAGCTGCCCCTGGAGTGATGTTGAGAAAGAGAGATAATATATGTAAGATGTTAACAATATATGTATGGTAGCATTCAGTAAAATATAGCAATTGTTGTTAGCTCTTAACAAAAGAAAGCAGTTTTGTCTGGAGTAATATTGTTCTTCATAGTCCTTAACACTTAGTGATCACAGTTCCTCATTGTCTGTACTTAGAAGCCATCTGTTTCCTAACCCACTCAAAATGTTAGTCATTTTGAAGATCAACATCCAGTTGCTATGTTAGAGTTTGTAAATTTTTTTCCTTCTTTCCTTCCTTTTTTCTTTTCCTCCCTTCTTTCTGTCCTTTTCCTTCCTTCCTTCCTTCCTTCCTTCCTTCCTTCCTTCCTTCCTTCCTTCCTTCCCTCCTGAAGTGGGAATATTTGCCTATACTAAGCTCTTTACTACTCTGATTTTTCACAGTTCCTCAAAAACCTTTCGTGATTTCCTCTGTAACCTCTTGTATCAGCATAGCTGAAATTCTCAAGAGACTTGAACTTAGAGCAGGTGATCTCTTCTGTGCTACTGACCTGTTACAGGATTTTCATCCTTCTTAGCCATGTTCCTAAACCATTTTCTGCCTAAAGATTATGATTTAGCCAAAAAATGTTTAAACCAAAGTTAAGCTTGAGTAATGCTAATCCCCACCTCCCATTCATATGACTCCTAACCTTTGGGAAACAAAAATGAGACCCAGAAAGTATCTAATTGTACCTTGTTCATGTCTAAGGATGTATTTGAGCCTTCATGACCAGGAATGGCCCAGGGTCACAGCCAGAAGCCAGTCTGTACACAAGTCAAATCTATTCACTTGTGTTCTTTACTGGCTAGTCTGGAAAAGATGAGGCAACCGTCACTCTGAGTTAAAGTTACATCTTAAATAGCTAAAGTATTTGGTTGGTTAGGTTTTCCAAGTTTCCTTGGATTGAGCAATTTGAGTATTAAGACTAGAACTACTGGTGCCCTGACATTCACAAGGCTGCATTGCATTCATGCACAAGACTAGTCCTTGAGCTCTATCTAATTTAACAATGCTGAGTTCTACTTGAACACATATTTGGTCTATTATTATGCCAGATTCTGTTCTAGGACTCGGATGAACTGAACAGACAACATTCCCACCCTATGGTATATCTGGTCAGGTAAGGAAGGCACATATTCAACTAATAGTTACATAAATAATGGCATATAAAGCAAATGAAGCCACATAAAAATTGTAATAAAGAAAAGAGGAGAGTACTATGAGAAATAATAACCAGGGACATTTCAAGATTATAGAATCAGGGAAAGTTTCTCCAAAGAACTGATATCTAAGCCTAGACTTGAAATTTGAGTAGAAGTTACCCAGGTAAAAACATTAGGAGAAAGGCAGTTTCAGGCTAAAAATAGAACGTACAAAGACTTTGATGTAGGAATGGGCAGAAGGGCCATGATGAACCTCAAAGAGGAAGAGGGAGGGGCTGACAAGGAGAGACTCAGCACAGAGCTTGGGGCAGGGGGTGAGCAGAAGAAATATTGCTAATGTGCTTAGAACAAATAATCCAGTCCTCCACAATAGCAGTGATATTCCTATAGGAATAGGGCCAGGCTTAGAGGCCAGGAAAAAGTCCTATGTCCATATGTGTTTCACTACTACAATTCAGGTTTCTCTCTAAAACTAATGATTAAATAATGCTGCAGCTGTTCTGTGTGGATTATCGGCTCCATGCGCACATCTGTCTTATTCATTGCTAAGTCCTCTGCCCCTAGCCAAATGCCTGGCACAGAGTAGGTCTTCAATAAGGATTTATTGAATAGGAGCTCCTGGGTGGCTCAGTTGGTTAAGCATCTGACTACCGATTTCAGCTCAAGCCATGATCTCACAGTTCGTGAGTCTGAGTCCCACATGGGGCTCAGTGCTGACAGTGTGGAGTCTGCTTGGGATGCTCTCTTTCCTTCTCTCTTTGCCCCATACTCTGCTCTCTTTCTCAAAAAATAAATAAACTAAAAAAATAAGGATTTATTGAATAAATGAGTTGTTTTGAAGCTAATGAAGAAAACTCCATATATTTCTTCATAATACCTGAAGGAGGTATTTTAAACTTACTGTAACAGTTCAGGAATTACGTGACAGCGTAAAGACCCAAAAGAACCAAAAATTATAATGGAAGGGTTTTTCCAAAATAGAGTCGCAGGGTGAATCATCTGCTCTTTCTACGGAAGGATGTGTCTTTTAAAAAAATAGTTATTCATGTAGTATAATGGCTAGAGAGTTGGGCATACTTTATGATAAGTAACTAATTTGATTAATGTCTTTATAGGGAAGAAATTCTTGTATT
The DNA here is from genome assembly GCF_008692635.1 of Crocuta crocuta. NCBI lineage: Eukaryota > Metazoa > Chordata > Mammalia > Carnivora > Hyaenidae > Crocuta > Crocuta crocuta. The sequence goes on along the minus strand of NW_027532617.1, from coordinate 5,504 downwards.
CGGAGCCACATAAGAGAATTAAGGAAGTACTAGAAGAAGAACTTTATATTAAAAGAGATGAATGCCACATTAAAAATCCACCTGCAGGTAATCTCAGTGACAAATGAAGTGTATTTGCGAAATGAAAATGAAATTACCTATTTGATGGTAGAGTGATTCTTTTATTTATTACAAAACCATGACTATCAAAAGAAAAATGGTTCCCTGGGAAATTCTTGAGCTAATTTTATAAATATTTTGCTTCTTTCTAAATAAGCTTATATTTAGATTTTAAAAATGAGCTACGTGGACATATCTACCTTGCTGCCCCACATTTTTGGTGGAGTTATTTCTATTTCATGAGGAGTAGAAGTTTTGCCAAGAAAAGCACAATAACATCTTCAATATTTATCAGTATAGGTAAGACCAATAACAGTGATTCCAAAAGTTTAGATTTCATCAGAATTACCTGGGGGATTGGATTAAAAGCAGATTTCTGGGACTCATTCCTAGAGTAACTGGCTCAGTGGTGGGGGTGGGGTGGGGATTGGGCTCAATTTGAATTTATACGGAGTTCCTCGTTGATGTTGAAGCTGATGGCGCAGGGACCAATTTGAAACTCGCTGACCCAGGGGTGCCTGGGTGGCCCAGTCAGTTAAGCGTCCAGCTTCAGCTCAGGTCATGATCTCACACTTTGTGAGTTCAAGCCCCACGTTGGGCTCTGTGCTGACAGCTCAGAACCCGGAGCCTCTTTCAGATTCTGTGTCTCCTCCTCTCTCTGCCCCTCCCTCCCATGCTCACTCATGCTCTGTCTCACAACCAGAAAAACGTTAAAAATTTTTTAAAAAGAAAAGAAAATCACTGACCCAGAAAACTCAAAGTCATTTAAATAAGTCAAAAAATCATCCAAGGATTTTACTGTATATACACATAGTTTATGGGTTATATGAGCTGGGTGTTGATTGCTCTCAGTGATCGTTCATTTGAGAAAAGATAAGCTCTAGAAGCCCAGAATCCCTCACAGATGTTATTTTGAAACCCCTGGAGTCCCTCATTCTCATGATTCCTTCCCAGTGACTCCTGGGTGCACATTTCACACTTTTCAAACCATCAGGTTTTTATTGCAAATCTCTTAGCGGCCAGCATTCCTGGAGGAAAGAGAAGAACTGTAAGATGCGACTCCTATACTCAGAGAACTTGACATTTTCTGAGGAGAATTGTTGAATCCCCAGCAGCTGGGGCCCAAATTCTCTAAGAGCTGACGCTGCAGGCCCAGAGGTCCATTTTTTTCAGACTCTCCAATTTTTCGGTCCACTTTCCATCACAGAACCAGCCATACAAACACATTTTAGGCCTCCTGTATTGCCCATTCTTACAAAAGGAGAGACCAGCAAAAATGGCCAATTTTACTCACACTGTGTCTTGGAGGAAAATATAAAGTTTGGATGCAGAATGACCTACTAAATTGTTTCTCTGAAACCTAGCCTACATGTACAATTTTCCTACTGGTTAACAAAATTTTTGAGTCTTACACGATTCTATTTTGGGGTTACTTTCATTTATGCGCTTATAAATCTATAATGTATATATTAGTTAGACATTGTATTATTATCATGTACAAAATTTGATTGTTGGACAGTCTAAGTAATTAGAAAATATCATTTTATTTATAAAAGTTCATTTTTCTAAGCAATCTTTTCAAATATCCTTCATATAAAATAGAAATGCTTGGGCTGCATTTCTGAAATGGCCACCAGAGGTCGCCAGAGATGCCATGTTAGTCTAGACTGAGAACAGAGTCTGGAAGATTTTATTTTTATTAATTTATTTATGTTGGGTGCACCATTCCTGGAGATACTATGATGCCAGCTCTATGTGCAGAGTGGTTGGAGAAAGCTCCTCTTCCATCTCCCTGCTCCCAAAATCCACTTAATATACTGTCCTCGGATACAGGACATACCGGATATTTTAACTGATCGGAACACATACTGCATTTGATCTTAGCCAAAAGCCCGAGAAGCAATGGAAGGTTAAGTTTTAAAGGGGTTTTACTTATGGAAGACAGAAACTACTCATTTTTTCCCTTTTTCTATTCTTTAAAAAGAAAAAAAATGAAAAAGGCTGGCAGCCCATGTCCTTGGCCACAGTGGGGAACTAACTCCTAGGGAGGGTGCTTAGTCTCAGAGTGTTGCTGCTCTGGGCCAGCCACTGAGCCTTCTATTGCAGGGTTTCCAGTGACAGTGACATACTCTTTTGAATATATAATGAAAGAGATAGTTTCTCTTTCTGGAGGGCATAGCTTGTCCCATACGTGCAGAATTCTGCATAAAACTTTTAGGGGTTTTTATGGCTCCCATAGCAGCTATTCCTAGATGTTAACAGTAAGTGCACTGGACCCTGTTATCTCTACTTCTGCACTTACTGTTTACTCCTTCATCTGCAAATAGGCTTTTGTTTCCATAAATCCAAGGAAACGGGCCTTTTCCCGATGGTGAATGACTGTCCTCTTGAAGGTCAAATCCAATGAGCTTGAAGTCAAATACAGTCCAAAAACGCATCACACTCAACTTCTTTGTAGCATCTCACATAACTGTTGACTCCTCCCTTTGAAAACACTTTGTCAACTTAGCCTCCAGGTCACCGTGCTCCAATCTCCTGTTTTCCTGGTGCTACTCTTTGTCACCTTTGCTGGCTCTCTCTCCTCACCGCTAACCTTTGGAGAGCTCAGTCACACACCCTTTTCTCTACCTATTTTCAATTCTTGAGTGATCACATCCAGCCCTTTTCTGCTAATGACTTCAAAATTTATATCTCTGGCCTCTGCTTTTCCCCTCAAATCCCAAAAGCTGAACTTAACTTCCCACCTGGGTGTCTTCTAGGTCCCTCAAACCTAACATGTCCAGAACAGGACTCTTTATTCCAATCTCAGGAAATGACATCACCGTCCACTCCGTTGCTCAGGCCAAATATCTAAAAGTCAAATCTTCAAACTTCATATCCAGTCCCTCTGCTAATCCTGTTAAATCTACACTGGAAATACATCCTAAATCTCCCCAACCGCACCCTTGTCCAAGCCCCCTGACCTCTCCCAAGCCCAGCAGTAGCATCCTATAGCAGCTTCTGCTGCTGTCCCCCAGGTCTGTCTCTAACAGGACCCAGAGGGATTGCTCACAACATAACTCCTTGCACGTCACCTCCATACTCAAAACTCTCCAATGGCTCCTTATTATTCTTAGTCTAAATCTCAGTCCCCTTGTGTGGTCTGCTCACCTTTCTGAACTCAGCCCTTATGCTTTCCCACCCCACTGTAGCCACACAGGTTTTCTTAATGTTCTGGAACATGCCAAACCCATTCCCACCTCAGAACCTTTACACTTCACCCAGACCATCAAATGTCTTTCTCCCTCTTCCTTCAAGTTTCAGCTCAAATGTCACCTTTTTGGAGGTAACATCTCTACCAGGTTAAAATAGAAACTACCCACTCACCCAGTTACTCTCTAATATTTTATACTACTTTCTTCTTTTTAAAGATTATTAACTGAAATTAAATATTTATTTGTATACCTCTTTATTGATGATCTCTCCCACATAGGCTACATGAGGACAGGGGCTTTATTTTGCTTACTACAAATCTTCATAAAAGCCAGGTGATATGTGTTATGATCCCCATTTTATGGATGAGCAAACTGAGATTTTGAGAGGTTTTTACTGTCCAAGTTTATGCATTAAGTGGCAAAACCAGATTCCAAACGTGACTCTGACTCTAACTCCCATTGGCTTTGATGCGCTATAGTGTTTCCAGTGACGTGTTATGACTAGGTCCCATGGGTACTGTTTTGCCTTTGGCTGGCTTGAGATTTCTGCAACATTTGACACAGTTGATAGTTCTCTTATTAAATCTTGTTCCTTCCTCACATTCCTTGATGCTAAAATGTCCTTATTCTACTCTTATTTCTCTGAATGTTTCTTCTCATCCTCCTTTAACAACTTTTTTCCACTCACCCTCATCGGTAAATATTGCTGTTTACCAGGGTGTTACCCACAGTCTTCTGTGTTCCATTTGCTTTCCCTGGATCTTTGCCACAAATCCCACTGTTTCTACCACTACCTCGCTATGATGTGTCTGTGTCTGAAATCTGTGTCTCCAGGCCAAATTCCTCTTAGTGGATGTCCCATAAGATCAGTGTGTCCAGAACAAAACTCATACTTCTCCTCAACATACTCCTTTCTATGTATCACCCATCCCAATGCATGACATAGCCTAATGTCCAAGTCCAAAACCAGAGAGCCATCCTCCACACCTACTCTGGATCACTGTGTCCCACATCTAATAGGCTGTCAGGGGTATCTTGTTTTGGGCCAGGATACCTAACTGTGCCAGGTTCATCTTGCAAATATATAGACATATTTACTTATTCTCCATTGTAGTTTTAAAATATACGAACCAGCTGTCAACATTTTAAAAATCAGGACTTTTTACATACAAATCTAGATTTTTACACTATGTTGGGTGAAGTGGGAGAAGGGAGGAGAAAGGAAGGTGTGACAACCAAGTTGACATTCACACATGGCAGCAGTGACTGGAGTTGGGTTACGCCACCCTGGCTGGCCTGCCCACCCTGTTCCCCATTGCACATGGAGTTGCCCAGTCAGGTGGGGCATATCACAAACTATGTCTACACGTCCACTGCAGACTTTCTTCTTTCCTGGTGGAAATAGGAAAAAATGTGTTTCTCTGGCATCCATGCCTCTAACAAAAGTAGAAAAAAATAAGAGTAGGAGAGTCAATTATTTCTTACCCCTGGCCTGCTTTAGATAAAATGTCTAAGTAATGAATACTATATACTATATATATATATATATATATATATATATATATATAGCATATATATATATACACACACTATATAAACACATAAATACTTTGAGGGACTAGAAGAAAATATGCCAAAATATTAATAGGAACACTCTTCTTGAATTAAAATTAATTTTTTTATATTTTCCTAATTTTTCAAACTTCCTATAATAATATACTATTTTTACAATCAGATGTTACTAATATGATACTAATTAGGCCAAGATATTACTATTGAAGCATATAATAAGATTTAAGAGATAAACAGACTTTCATATCATAAAATTTACCCTGATTCACAAATCTGGTCTTTTAGAAGGTTTTAACTGGAAATTTTTCTCCTGAATGCTTTAAAGCAGCAATCCCTTTGGGCAGCACTGTGTACATATGGATAGCGCATTTCTTGTTCGTGTTCCTTGACTGTGGCAAAGTTACTAGAGGGTAACGGTACAAAAATATCCAACTATTACTATTAGAGTGGTAAAAATGTAGTTAATTTTTAGTTTTCTTCTTTGTGTTTTCCTGTATTTTTCATTTTTCCAACAATATTGTTTTAATAATAAAAAAAAAACCTAGTAAAGTGGTTTTAAAAGATAGAAGGAGGGGCACCTGGGTGGCTCAGTTGGTTAAGCGTCCAACTTTTGATCTTGGCTCAGGTCATGATCTCACA
>NW_027532616.1:305-487 GCF_008692635.1 Crocuta crocuta | reverse complement strand
GACACATGCAGCCCAACGTTTATAGGAGTAATATCAACAACAGCCAAAGTATAGAAAGAGCCCAAATGTCCCTCACCTGATGAATGGATAACAACGATGTGGTGTACGTATATAATGGAATATTACTCAGTGAAGAAAAAGAATAAAATCTTGCCATTTGCAGCAGCGTGGATGGAACTAGA
>NW_027532616.1:0-150 GCF_008692635.1 Crocuta crocuta | reverse complement strand
GGTTCATGGGTTCAAGCCCCGCGTCAGGCTCTGTTCTGACTGCCAGCTCAGAGCCTGGAGCCTGTTTCAGAGTCTGTCTCCCTCTCTCTCTGATCTTCCCTGCTAGTGCTATCTCTCTCTCTCTCTCTCTCCTAGAAATAAATAAAACAT
>NW_027532615.1:0-696 GCF_008692635.1 Crocuta crocuta | reverse complement strand
TAGCAATAATACTACTTCATAATCGACCAATAAGGATATAATACATAGTCTGAGAATAGCTAGTATGGGGAAAGGATTTACAGCAAGTGGCAATGTTACACATGGTTGGTGGAGTGTAAAGATGTTCCCTTTTCAGAAACCTGTTCCATAGTATCTACCCAAGCCAAGCTGAGGCGAGCTCTGTAACTCAGCACTATCATGCCTCAGAACACACAGAATGGAAATGAGTGCATATGTCCACCAAAGACTTTGAAAGCATGTTCTTAAANCAGGTGTACACTTTAAATTCACATTATAAGAGTAAAGGCACTTTAACTTTTCAATGAATGAGTTCATCAGTGAGTAGACATTATGGGCTCAAGGTCAGATATTTTTCCTGTCTTCTTCCATACTCGCACTGGTACCTTAAACAACCTGAACTCCGAGAACCTCTCATCTCTAGAGGATTATTGTGCAACTGATTACTGTAGAAGAGTAAGGCCTTAGTGCACCACTGAACACACAGCAAGTCTTCATTCGTTCAGCACATGGCTATAGACGATGTCGTTGTTGCTGTTTATTATTATCAGTAGTCGCGGCAGCAGTACTAGTATTTTCTTGGATATGGGCTCCTCGTTTTATTGCCTAGTTTTCAAAATGTATCCTGGAGATGGATTCAAAGACCAAGCTGTGGACAAATTCCTTTGCAGGTTTCAC
>NW_027532614.1:0-725 GCF_008692635.1 Crocuta crocuta | reverse complement strand
TTTACATCATGTTATCCATTCTCCTTTATTATTCAAATATAGTTGCCGTTTAGGGTTTTCTCAGCTTACAGTGCACAACAGGTTGACTTGATACATTCACATGTTGCAATGTCATTGTAGTGTTAGCTAACACTATTATGGCACGTGACTATATTTTCTTTTTTGTGATGAGAATATTAAGAACTAGTGTCTTAGCAAGTTTGATGTTTTGAATACAATATTTTTTCTTGTGACCACTATCTTGTGCATCAGATCTTCAGAACATATTTATCTACTAATAAATGTCTCCTCCATTTTACCAATTCTTAGTCCCTGGTACTCACAATTGTCTTTTTTATGAGTTTCTTTTTTTAAGATTCCACCTAAAAGTGATATCCTACAGCATGGGTCGTTATCTGTTTCACATGGCATGATGTACTCAAAGCCTTCATTCTGGGCAGGATTTTCTTCTCTCTTGTTAAAGAAACTAATCACCAGAGAAATGCAAATAGAAACCACTGAGAAATCACATCACTCCTGTTAGAATGGCTCTCATCAATAAGACAGGAGATAACAAATGTAGCAGAGGATGTGGAGAAAAGGAAGACATTGTACATATTTGGTGGGAATATAAATTTATCAACCACTGTGGAAAGCAATATGGAAGTACATCAAAAACTTTAAAAAGATCTACATATAAACCAGCAATTCCACCTCTGGATATATATTCAAAGGAGAGGAAAACA
>NW_027532613.1:4093853-4118634 GCF_008692635.1 Crocuta crocuta | reverse complement strand
GCTCAGGTCATGATCTCGTGGTTCATGGGTTCGAGCCCCGTGTTGGGCTCTGTGCAAACAGCCAGCTCAGAGCCTGGAGCCTGTTTCAGATTCTGTGTCTCCCTCTCTCTCTGACCCTCCCCTGCTCGCTCTCTCTCTCAAAAATAAATAAGACATTAAAAAAAAACTTTTTCAAGTTTATATTGAGAGAGACAGAGCATGAGTAAAGGAGGGGCAAAGAGAGAGAGAGAGAGAGAGAGAGAGAGGGAGGCAGAGGGGGAATCCCAAGCAGGCTCCACTCAATTCCAAGAGCTTGATGCTGGGCTCAAACCCACTAAACTGGGAGATCATGACCTGAGCCAAAATCAAGAGTCAGATGATTAACCTACAGAGCCACCCAGGTGTCCTGATACTATTGAATTTGAATGCATCACTACAAAGCCATCCTGCAGTTAGACTTCCTTTTCCTCGCAGGGCTGATAGGAATGGAGCACTTCTCCACACCTGGCGGGGAAGCTTTCTGCCCTAAATTCATTCAGATCTCCTGAGTCAAGCCTGACCTTCCAAAATCAAATAGACACATTCAATAAAGGTACCAAATCTCTTTTCAGAAAGTACTCTGAGGAATCTGCCTTTGTGTGTGTACTTCAGGAGAATTCCCTAAATATGCACAATACTGAGCCTCATTTACATCTCCCAAACTGCCCTTTGAGTAACAGAGGGCTTACTAACTTGCTCTATTCTCAAATGGCCTAAAAATCAGCCAAATTGAAAGCAAAAGCTGTGTATTAGTTGCAGGTTTCTTTTGACTCTTCCCTCTAGTCGATGAACATGGACATTACCAAAATGTTCGGGGAACCGTGTTGAGCCCTGAGAATACTTGGGAGTGTGATACGGTCTTTGCCACTCAATGTGCCAACAATGTTCTTGAGAAAAAGGTTTACAAAGATAACATGCTGTTAGTAAAGGCACTGGGTACCCATGAGGGGTTAGGAAAGGAAGTAATCCTTAAGCTAGAACAGCCTCACAGCAGAGAGGGAGACTCAAGCTGGCCTTAAAAGATTAACAGAGAGCAGGAAGACATTCTAGACAGACAGACAGAAGAAATTAATTAAGGCTATGGACTTCTCCCTTCTAGAACTGTATTAATAGAGCACCGTTCTCTAAAAGGACTTGAAAGAAATCAAACAAACTAAATTTTGTGGGCATTTTGGGTCCTATAGAAAGAAAACGGATAACCTATTGTATAAAACCAGAAAACTACTAGAAGTTATTGGCTCTAGGTACACAGTACAGAAATGATGTTAGGAATTCATTCACAAAAAGTTTTACTCCTCCTAACAACCTCCAACAAAGGTGGAAATTACCTAAACGTTAAATGCTACTAGATCCAAAGTACCTGGGTGGCTTAGTTGGTTAAGTGTCCAACCCTTGGTTTGGGCTCAGGTCATGATCTCACAGTTCATGAGATCAAGCCCCACTGACAGCACAGAGCCTGCTTGGGATTCTCTCTGCCCCTCACCACTCACATACGCACTTTCAAAATAAACATGAAAAAAATGTAAATAAATAATATGAAAACATAAAAAGGGAGGGGCACCTGGCTGGCTCAGTTGGTTAAGCATCAGACTTTGGCTCAGGTCATGATCTCACAGTTCATGAGTTCGAGTCTGTGCTGACAGTGTGGAGCCTGGAGCCTGCTCTTAGTTCTGTGACTCCCTCTCTCTCTGCCCCTCCCTTGCTCACACTGTCTCTCTCTCTCTCAAAATAGATAAAAATTAAATAATTACCAGATCCACACTTCTATGAATGCTAAGACTGTCACAGTCCAGAGATTTTTAATCCAAAAAATAGAAGATGGATCCGGAGATCGATCACTTCTTAGGCACAACACTAACACACTGAAGTAATTCCCACTATGCTTGCTTTTTCCGCGAGTACAATAAACTAACCCTCAGTGGCTTTCACAAAGGCCTCTTCCTAGAGTTTTTGGAAGAAACATTCTGGGCTCTTTGGCCTATAGGAAGGCAGGGTAAGGGTAGGGGAGATGCCGAGGCACTTGGGTGGCTCAGTCAGTGAAGTGTCTGACTGGCTCAGGTCACGATCTCACAGTTTGTGAGCTTGAGACCCACAATGGGCTCTGTGCTCACAGCTCAGAGCCTGGAACCTGCTTTGGGTTTTGGGTCACCCTCTCTCTCCGCCCCTCCCCTGCTCACGCTCTGTCTTGGTCTCTCAAAAATAAATGTTAAAAAAATTTTTTTAAAGAGTAGGGGAGATGCAAGGAGTTGAGTTTCAATCTCCACCAAAGATTTAAAAGCTAGAAGCAAAAGAGAAAATATCACCCTAAGAAGAGGAAAATCAAATTGCCAAGATTTATTTAACTTTTTCTTTCACAGAAAACACACGTATGAGATATAAATAGTGACAGGTGGAATAAAGTGCAAGGATCAGGAAGACAAATGAACTGGACAATACTCTTGCTTCAACACTGCACTGCTTCCTGATTTCATCTGCAGCATGAATTACATGGTTATATATATACTGGAAGAATTAAAGGCAACATTCATTTAGATTTACCAAAACACCAGAGAGCCTCTGAAATCTCTTCTTTCTGTTGCAAAAGAATAAAGCTGAGCACATGTCCATCTATCCATTTACTCAAGGCATTTAATGTAGTAACATAAGAATGAATTAACACATGAGCTGTAATAGGCTGTGGAGGCAAAGACTAAAATTGAGTCTCTTTTTCCTCTTCGGAAAAAATAACCAAATTAAAGCAGAGCTGCCTGACACTGGCTAGAAGACAGCATAATCACAGTGAATTCTTATCTCAAATCCCATGAAATGCAAAGCACAACAAAGGATTGCCACTGGTGTGTTGCCCAAGCAGTTGCTCCAGACGTAATGCTACAAAACCACGTGAGTTTTTAAGGTTCTTTCCCAGAACTCCAAACTAGAAAAAAATGACCCAANTAAATGGTTGAGATCAAGAACCACCCTGATTTAAACTAATCTGTTTCTAAAGTTGAATTCAGTAATAAAGAGTATGGGCTCCCATTTTCTGATTATCCCAAGAGATTAAAATGTCTGGTCTTCAGTCTTATCAGATGACAGCCACCAGGTGCCAGGTACACTTTGATAATAGATGCCTAGCACACTGTCTGGGTCAGTAATGGGACTCAGTGTCATAAGATCTAGGATTCAGATAAGGCTGCTTAAGATAGATCAGGGGAGCGTCTGGCTGGCTCAGCGGGAAGAGCATATGACTCTTGGTCTCAGGGCTGTGAGTTTGAGCCCCATGTACAGATTACCAAAAATAAACTTCAGAAATCAGAAAGCCCTGAAACTGTCAAATACAAGCACACCTACTCTCTCATTCAGCTCCATCATCAAAGTTTATTACAAATAATCTGCAGTCTTTCATTCCTCAATACTCAACTATCTGTGCAAAGGGATACTTCATCCCTCAGGTACTTCATCCATAGAGTGAGCAGAGCAGTTAGCTCATGCTCAACTCGGATGCTCCAGAGGAGAACTGCTTGTCTGACCGGGTGTTTTGAAACCTTTTCCCAGGCACAGCTGGCCTCCCTATACTGCTGAGATGGAAATTTCTCAAAAATGTGTTTATATAACATCACATGAAAAATACTCATTTTCACAATGAAAAACATTCATTTATACATCCCTTACCCACAGCATTTGGCACAGTGTCCCACAATTTATTGTGCTCTCACTAAAGATGTACTTAGAACAGAGGAAACCAAAACCAGGTTTCAAAAGGGATAGGACCTGATATCCCCAAGGAATCCTTTGATCAATCGTGATCTTTTATGTGCTCTATTACAGGAAGTTCTTAGAAAGTTTTGGGGTTTTTAACATGTAAGGTGATACATGAGACTAGCACTGTATCACTCTGATTAGGAAAAAAGCTACTCACCAGGGACCTCCATCATGGGACTCTCATTTTCCTGTAAAAAGCAGAGGGCTTTAGCCATCAGGGAAGACAGTGCAGTTACCGCAGGTGTGGCCGGAGGGCTCACTGAAAACCCCTACCCCGTAGTCAGACCACACGTGCCAACATTTGCCTTGGAAAGCAGTGAACAAGTATGGAGAATTAAATACCAGAAATCTTTAAAGCAGCAAGCGGGACCCCACTTTATCTCCGCTCTCCGGTTACTGTTCTGTAGTGTCTAGACCTGTTTCCTCTCCAGTGCTTCACCCTCAGTCTGGAAAGCCCAGGAGAGGGACTCCGACAAGGAAGAGACTTTTCTATGTTGACTAGCCATTTCTTCCCCTGGGACTTCCTTTCTCCTCTCTTGGGGTCAGTTCCTGTTGAAAAGCCCTTCTCTTTGGAAAATGAAGGATGAAAACTCTGAAAAACCACTTGCTTGTCTCTGCAGATTACTAGACACGATTACCTTAGGGAAATAAGGCACCTATACCAGGACCCCAGATTGACTGTGTAGAAATGGAACTGATAAGACATCCTGTGTGGCCGCAAGGGAGCAGGACTTCCAAACAAGAGCACAAGTTCCCTGACACAGGCCGGGCCGCGTCACAGCGCGCTACTGTGATGGTCTAACCCACAGGCAGAATGGAGGCTCTGAGGAACTCAAAGAAATACAGATAAAATTCTTCCTTAAAATAGAAAGGTACACGATCAGTCAGGTCTCTAGCCAACATCATCATTCTTTCAAGTAATGTCTTCAGAGTCAAGAGAGAAAGTATGGAAGGGCACTAGGTAAGAAGTTGAGGACCCCGGGTTCTAATCCCAGCTCTGTGATGGACTGTGGCCTTGGGCAAGCCACTTGACCTTCCCCCCGCCCCACCCCCAAAGCCTGTTTCATCATCTGTAAAATGGGGACAAAACCACTTGTCTAGTCTGCCTCACACTGTGACTGTGAGGACCAAATGAGATCATGTGAAAGTGCTTTGTCAGCTGTGAAATACTGTATGTAAAGTAACAGTATATACTCACTACACTTTAATTAGGTCCTTTATCATTGCCTATTTGAGTAGAAGTGCCCCCATGCAGAATGTGCTTTGCAATAGATAGACTCAAAAATAGGTGCTATAAATATACACTGGCCTTTTCCACTAGGGTTTAAAAAAAAATTCTTAATTTCCTCAGAAATGGCCTCAAAGTACATTACTTAAAAATGTGAGATCATCCAGACCTACCAACCAAGTGACCAAATTAATTTTCCCCAAATATGTCCTGTACAGTTATGGTCTAATCTCTTGATACTTTGATACAGAAAAGTCTTGAAATCAAGGAACAGCATGCTAAAACTGAACACAGTCACAGTTTGTTGTATAGGAAATAAACTGAGAGTAAGAGGCATCCTACATAACGAAATTAGGTCACAGTTCCTCAAACGGTTGCCGTTTTCCTGAGATATCTCCAGGACAGGGTCCTCGTCCTGTGAAGTGCTTTAGGGAAGCTGAGTCCTGCACGAGGTGAAAAGGACGTGTAGGTTGGCAATTAGGCTGTGCTCGTTTTGAGCACTAGGATTTGAATAACGTCTGCTAGCAGCTGCCAGACAGCTTTGGTGGAGAAGCCCATGTGGCCCAAGACGGGCTTGCAAGTTCTCAGATGCCAGGCCAGAGTATGGAGACACAGCCTAACGCAGCCATCCAATTCAGGGGTTCTCAATTCTTCCTGTGAGGTGGCTCTGCTCTTCTGCGGTCTAGTAAATATCGAACAGAGGAAAAGTAAGTAAGATGTAGAGCAACAAACCTACCAGACTTTAGGGCCTTTCTCTGCCTAGCTGCCAAAAGTTCACATGCAGGAGAGAGACACGGACAAGACGTGAATGGGAATGACTCGGACCAGCCCAAAGCACCCGGATTCCAGACTCCTGTGTCAGACAGCCTTTATTACAAACATTACAAACGATGATCTGGAGGGCGTCCTGTCAGTGAAGTCGCTAGTTAACAGGATGGTCGTCCTTTGGGGCCACAGGCATGTTGCTAACCTCCACTCTTCTTCCTGATTTGCTTTGCTTTCCGGGGTTTGAGGATGGTGTAGTTTGCATACTCTGTGTACTGATCTGACAGGAAAGGGATGTAGAATGCCCGCAGCAACTTTGAAGATCTGAAAAATGAGAAAGAAAAGAGAATTTTATCATTGGAGAGAACTTACTAACAGTGTTGAAATGATGAACAGTGGTAAGCATCGTATTCTGTATATGTAGAAAAAACAAAAAAACAAAAACCCCTGTCCTTTATCTACTAGATCATGAAGAGACATCATCAAGACCAAGTACTTTGTTGTCAACACCGAAAAGACCATGTCCCTAATAAGCTGCAGAACACCCTTCAGAATAGCCCAAGGCCTTCCCTTTGCAGAGACTATGCCACAGAAAAACTCCAGGTCAAAGGTCTATTACTGGAATAAATTCTTACCACCAAATGGTTTCTGCATTCTGCCAAATGCTCAAATGATCCTGATTCCAGCTCTAAGTTTCCCTAGAGAAAGAAGACTCCCTCCTAGGCATCCAGTGCAGTGTGCCGGCAACGCCTGAGTCACAGAGAGAGTGTCCCCACAGGCTCATGTCCCTGGAAGGCTGGAATATACCCGCTTGTTACTAAAACATAGAAACAGCTCAAAACTTGAATTTCTCATGAGCTTCTGAAGAATGTGAAAATGTGCTCACATTACTGAGCACTCACAATCGGAGAAGCACTGAAAAAGTGCTTACACGTTTGGAAATATTTAATTCACCCCAGTTCCCCATGAGCAAAGTGTTAGTATCCCTACTTTATAGGTGGGCAGCTGAGGTTCATGCAGACGGATTTGCTCAGGATCGTGCGGTAAGTGACGGCACCCTCGCTCAAACCCAGATTTGATTCCAGGTTCTGCACTTTCACCCTGCACGAGGGTTTATCCACATTCCAGAAACAGGCTGACCAAATTCATCACTTCCTAGAAAATATGGCAGTGACGGTTTCGAATTCTATATGAAGTCTTACTTCTTGACGATGCTTTCAGAGTCTAAAAACCCAAAGCTGGCGCGGTTACCGCCACCCAAAACGAGGCAGCTGAGGAGTGCTCCGCTGCCAGTCCTCTTCCAGACTCTAAACTTGTAAATGTCATGTCAACGTGGCATTTGTACGGGCAGCCTGCCCTCGGGTTTGGCAGACTCCCGCAGTGCCTGCACACAATGATATCGTGCTTGGCATACACACCTCGTAGATTCGTCCCGAATGGGACGCTGGCAGTGCTCGGTGCTCAACAGGGACGTGCTGCATTCAGCAGCTAACAGTTCGAGGGCTTTGAGAGAAAAGAGGCTTAGAAGAGAGACACCCAAGATAAAGCGGACCGGTTAACAGAAAGACGGGGGCGGGGGGGGCGCACCAAGCTCCGTCAGAAAGCAGCCAGTTTATTCCTTCTGCCCATGCTGCACAGAGAGGGGGGAGGTCAGAACAGAAGGCTGTAAGCCAGAGCAAACTCCTGCGGCCTGAGGGTAGTAAAGACAGGCTAAGACTAATTAGGTGTCACTTCCGTTCCATCGGACTCGGCAGTAAGAGTTTCGTGAGCACAGTAGGTATGTATTTCCGGCCAGCTCAGTCCTTCAGGCAGCTCCAGGAGAACACAGGGGCTGCTGGGCCCAGTTTGACTTTTTCACTCTTTTCTCAACAATTCCTTACTATATGGGAAGGCCGTTATTTCATGGTTTTGTTTTAGATTTTTCCTAAGAACAAAGAGAAATTATGCTTATTTTTAAAAATAGAATAAAACTCATTCTGTCTTGTAATTACATACGGGTCCACTGCAACCTTTTATAAATTTAAGCTATATTATAGGATTTTGGTGGGGGATTTTTTCTCCTCCACCTCAGGTTATTTGCAAATAATAATTTTAAAAAAACACTAATAAGACAAAGGAAAATGATTAAAATCACCAAAAAGGGTGATGCAAAAATAATCACCATTGCATCATCCTGCAATTTTCTAATCTCATTGCCCAAATTATTACATCATCTTTCAATGAGGTATAAAGACTTGAGACACTATCTTGGTAGTCTGCTTTTAGCTTTCATTGAGCACAGATGAGAATTCAGAATTTAAAAATTTTTCTGTCCATAAGGGCACTGAGAAGACAACGGACAGAGGGAGATGTGTCACAATCATTAGACAAATCCGAAGATGGATGTAAAGAGACAAAGAACAGCAGCACCTGAGACGCTATGGAGGACAGCGACACTGACCCTAAGTAAAACTTGAGACTGAGTCTTCAGATGACAACATACTACACAGTATCGAAGGATGAATCTTCTCAAACTCAAGAACTGATAAGCAAGCAATAGATCTCTCAGAACAAAAAGAAAACAAGGGATTCTCATTCGGTTAGTCATTCCACAGGAAGGACTTCATCATTCAGTATTTTCCAACGAGAACCTGCCAGACCATTTTGTTATGCTAAAAGGCACATCACCAGATTTTTTCACCTTTTGTTCCTGTGGGCCAAGTTTGATTTGATACAGTTCATAAATGGACAAATGCTGAAGACAGGTTAGTATACAAAGGTGACAGAAAAGGTATATATGAGAAAGAAACATACAAATTCAATGGATCATCTGACGTCTAATAAATCCAAAAATGAAAATGTCTGAGTTGCGAAGCAAAGAAAATAGCTATAATCTCTTCGAGAAAATTATGAGCCATTAAAGGGTTTAAAAAAAAGTCTAGTATTGCATTTTGATGATGCAAGAGAGAGAAGAACCAGGAGCAATTAGCTAGAACCTACTGGAGATAGATTTAAAGTCTGGGACCAGTAGTTTCAAGATGGATATATTCCACGTTCATGCATGGCTCCTGCTTTGAGAGACATCCATTTTGGGTATGTTTATATTTAGATACATCTATTCCAAACAGGAGAATCTGGAACAAAGAGTCAGGGTCGCTACATTTAAATTAAGATTTTAAATGAAGAGGTTGTTCACCTATCCTTTTATTCTTATGTTATTTAAAAAATAAGCTAAAGAATGTAAAAAATTAAGTGTCTACTGGGTCAAGACAGTCCATGGTGATGGGAGTATTTTTCTTGGTATGCTGATAAATCATGCCCAGAAATTCTAAAAGAGATCTTGGGACATATGTGGGACATCACCAAAAACACTGACTGCCCTGAAATGGAAGAAGGGCCACTATATATTACTGTTGAATACAAAAGACACTGAAGAAAGGTATAAAGATAAAGGAGATTGGGACAAAATATTTGTAAGACATCAGAGAGGATTAGTAGCTAGAGTATATGAAGCACTCCTGCAGTCAAGGACAAATGACTCAGTAAGGAAAAATGACAAAGAATATGAACAGAGAAAAGAAATGTAAATGGCTAGGGGTGGCTCAGTCAGCTGAGCATCTGACTTCACCTAAGGTCAAGATCTCATCATTTGTGGGTTTGAGCCCCGCATCAGGCTCTGTGCTGACAGCTCAGAGCCTGGAACCTGCTTCAGATTCTGTGTCTCCCTCTCTCTCTGCCCCTCCCCGACTTGCACTCTGTCTCTCAAAAATAAATGTTAACAGGGGCGCCTGGGTGGCTTAGTCGGTTAAGCGTCCGACTTTCGCTTAGGTCATGATCTCGCGGTTCGCGGGTTCGAGCCCCGCGTAGGGCTCTGTGCTGACTGTCAGCTCAGAGCCTGGAGCCTGTTTCAGTCTGTGACTCCCTCTCTCTCTGACCCTCCCCTGCTCACGCTGTCTCTCTCTCTCTCTCCTAGAAATAAAGAAAACATTTAAAAAAATAAAAAATAAAAAAATAAATAAATGTTAACAATTTTTTAAAAAGAAACACAAATAGCTAACTAAACATAGAAAGTAATATTCAACTTTACCTGTAATGAGGGAAATGTCAATCTAGGCACAATTTCTCAATAATCAGGTTTACAGAAATCAAAATCTAGCAGAATCCAACAATCAAACACTGGTGAGGATTTAGGAAACAGATAATGCCACCGTGAAATCTGCAGAGCCACTTGGATAGGCAATTTTAACAATACTAAAACAAAGACTATGCAATCCCTATGAAAAGGATTTTACTTTATACTCTAAGCCACACTGCTTTTTTAACACTCTACGTTGTTTTCCGTTTGTTACAACAGAAAATTTCAAACATATACAAAAGCAGGGGAAACATATTACATGTAATAGTTTTTAAAAAACCAGTAGACAATTTTTTAAATAAATGTCAAATCCTTAAACAACAACGAAAAATCCCCTATGTGCTTACTCTGTGTAGGGCTTTGTGTGCTGGCCCTGAGCACACCAAAGTTTCAGTTCTCAAAGAGCTAATGATCTAGTTGGAAGAAACCATCTAAATGATACATAACCACGGCACAGCATAACAAAAGGTGATAACCAAAGTTCAAAATGATAATATACACAGTGAGAAGGATAAACACGGAGGGTTGCATGGGTGTGGAAGACACGTTTACTTATCTTACCTCATTTTACTCATCCAACATTTCCAAGATATACTAAACAGAAAGGCAACTTCCCCATTCATAACCAAATCTACAACCCTCTCAGGTTAAATGCTCTGCCCACTCAGCACCAGCCAGAAAATGGCTGGAATAAAATCCAAACTCTTTCTCATGGTCTACAAAGCTCTAGAAGATCTAGCCCTCACCTGCCTCATCTCACCTTGCACATTTCCCTCCTCGCCCACTACACACCCACCATGGCAGCTACCTCTCCGACCCTCCCTACCCTGTGGCCTTCACATGCCTTCCCTCCTTTCCCTGGAGCACTCTCCCACCCTGTTCTCATGACTAAGTCCAACTCAGTTTTTATTCTTCATCTTAAAGGCAACCTTCAAGACGGCTTTTTTTAAATACACATTTATTGTTTTTTAAAATTTACATCCAGGTTAGCATATCGTGCAATAATGATTTCAGGGGTAGAATCCAGTCATTCATATCCTATGTATAACATCCAGTGTTCATCCCAACAAGTGTTTTTATATTATTTTTATATTATTTTTGCCTCCCTTCCTTTCTGTTCATCTGTTTTATATCTTAAATTCCACAGGAGTAAGGTCATATGATATGTGTATCTCTCTAATTTCACTTAGCATAACATGCTCTAGTTCCATCCACGTTGTTGCAAACAGGAAAATTTCATTCTGTTTGATGAGTAATACTCCATTGTATACATATACACATCTTTATCCATTCAATCTGTTGATGGACATTTGGGTTCTTTCCATACTTTAGCTATTGTCGACAGCTCTACTATAAACACTGGGGTGCATGGGCCCCTTTGACACAGCTCATCTGTATCTTTTGGGCAAACACCTAGTAGTGCAATTACCAGGTCATAGGGTAGTTCTATTTTTAATTTTTTGAGGAATCTCCATACTGTTTTTGTAGAGTGGCCACACCAGTTTGCATTCCTACCAGCAAAGCAAAAGGCTCTTCATTCTCTGCATCCTCACCAGCATCTGTCATTGCCTGAGTTAATTTTAGCCATTCTGACTGGTGTGAGGTGGTATCTCACTGTGCTTTTGATATGTATTTCTGTGATGAGTGATGTTGAACTTTTTTTCATGTGTCTGTTTGCCATCTGGATGTCTTCTTTGGAAAAGTGTCTATTCGTGCCTTTTGCCCATTTCTTCACTGGATTACTTGTTTTTTGGGTGTTGAGTTTGATAAGTTCTTTATAGATTTTGGATACTAGCCCTTTATCTGATACAGCATTTACAAATATCTTCTCCCATTCCTTTGATTGCCTTTTGGTTTTGCTGATTGGTTCCTTCTCTGTGCATATGTTTATCATCTTGATGAAGTCCCAATAGTTCATTTTTGCTTTTATTTCTCTTGCCTCTGGAGACATGTTGAGTAAGAAGTTGCTGTGGCCAAGGACAAAGAGGTTTGTGCCTGCTTTCTCCTCTATGATTTTGATGGCTTCCTGTCTTACGTTTAGGTCTTCCATCCATTTTATTTTTGTGTATGGTGTAAGAAAGTGGTCCAGATCCATTCTTCTTCATGTCACTGTCCAGTTTTCCCAACACGATTTGCTGAAGAGACTTTATTCCAACTGGGTATTTTTTCCTGCTTTGTCAAAGATTACTTGGCCATATGTTTACAGGTCCATTCCAGGGCTCTCTATTCTGGTCCATTGATCTAAGTGTCTGATTTTGTGCCAATACCATACTATCTTGATTATTACAGCTTTGTAGTACATCTTGACTACAAAGTCCAGAATTGTGATGCCTTAAGCTTTGGTTTTCTTTTTCAGGATTGCTTTGCCTATTTGAGGTCTTTTCTGGTTCCACACAAATTTTACGCTTGTTTGTTCTAGCTCTGTGAAGAATGCTGGTGTTATTTTGATAGGGATTGTACTGAATATATGGATTACTTTGGGTAGGATCAACATTTTAACAATATTTTTCTTTCAATCCATGAGCATGGAATGCCCCCCCTTTTTTTTTTGCCTTCTTCAATTTCTTTCATAAGCTTTCTATAGTTTTCAGTGTATACGTTTTTCATCTCTTTGCTTAGGTTTATTCCTAGATATTTTACGGGTTTTGGTACAATTATAAATGGAATCAATTCCTTGATTTCTTTTTCTGCTGCTTCATGTCTGGTGTGTAGCCATGCAACCGATTTCTGTGCATCGATTTTATATCCTACGACTTTGCTGAATTCATGGATCAGTTCTAGCAGTTTTTTGGTGGAATCTTTTGGGTTTTCCATATAGAATATCATGTCTGTGAAGAGTGAAAGTTTGACTTCCTCCTTGCTGATTTGGATGCCTTTTATTTCTCTGCATTGTCTGATTGCTGAGGCTAGGATTTCCAGTACTATGTTATGTTCCTAAGTTTAGGAGGAAGCTCTCCATTTTTCTCCACTGAGGATGATACTAGCAGCAGGTCTTTCAAATATGGCTTTTATGAACTTGAGGTATGTTCCTTCTATCCCTTTCTTGAGGGTTTTTATCAACAAAGGATGCTGTATTTTCTCAAATGCTTTCTCTGTATCTTTTGAGAGGATCATGTGGTTCTTGTCCTTTCTATTATTAGCATGAAGTATCATGTTGATCGATTTGTGGATATTGAACCAGCCATGCATTCCAGGTATAAATCCCACTTGATCATGGTGAATAATTCTTTTACTGTATTATTGGATCTAGTTGGCGAGTATCTTGTTGAGAATTTCTGCATCCGTGTTCATCAGGAAAACTGGTCTACAGTTATCCTTTTGAGTGGGGTCTTTGGTTTTGGAATCAAGGGAATGTTGGTCTCATAGACTTGAGTCTGGAAGTCTTTCCATTTCTATTTTTTTGGAACAGCTTCAAAAGAATAGGCGTTAACTCTTCTTTAAATGTTTGGTAGAATTCCCCTGTAAAACCATCTGGCCCTGGACTCTGGTTTATGGGAGAATTTTTATGACTAATTCAATTTCTTTACTGGTTATGGGTCTGTTCAAATTCTCAATTTCTTCCTATTTCAGTTTTGATAGTTTATATGTTTCTAAACATTTGTCCATTTCTTCCAGATTGCCCAATTTATTGGCATTTAATTGCTCATAATATTCTCTCATTATTGTTTGTATTTCTGCAGTGTTGGTTGTGATCTCTCTTCTTTCATTTTCTTATTTATTTGGGTCCTTTTTCTTTTTGATCAAACTGGCTAGGGGTTTATCAATTTTGTTAATTCTTTCAAAGAACTAGCTTCTGGTTTCACAGATGTGTTTTTTTTTTGTTTTTGTTTTTTTCCTCCGAAGCATTGATTTCCACTCTCATCTTTATTATTTCCTGTCTTCTGCTGGTTTGGGGTTTTATGTGATGTTCTTTTTCCAGCTCTTTAAGGTGTAAACTTAGGTTGTATATCTGAGACCTTTCTTCCTTCTTAAGGAAGACCTGTACAGCTATATACTTCCCTCTTATGATCTCCTTTGCCACATCCCAGAGGTTTCAGGCTGTCATGTTATTTTCATTGCCTTCTGTGTACTTTTCAATTTCCTCTTTAATTTCTTGGTTAACCCATTCATTCTTCAGTAGGATGTTCTTTAATCTCCAAGTATCTGTTGCATTTCCAAATGTTTTCTTGTAGTTTATTTTGAGTTTCCTAACACCATGGTCTGAAAACATGCACGGTATGATCCCAATCTTTTTGAACTTGTCAAGGGCTGATTTGTTACCCAGTATGTGATCTGTTCTGGAGAATGTTCCATGTGCACTCCAGAAAAATATGTATACTGCTGCTTTAGGATGAAATGTTCTGAATATAACTGTTAAGTCCATCTGGTCCAGTGTGTCATTCAAAGCCATGGTTTCTTGTTGATTTTCTTTTTAGATGATCTGTCCATTGCTCTAAGTGGGGTGTTGAAGTCCCCTACTATTATTGTATGATCATTGAGTCTGTTTGTGATTGATTTATGTATTTGGGTCTTCCACATTGGGGGCATAAATGTTTATAACTGTTAGATCTTCTTGGTGGACAGTCATATTAATTATGATATAATGTTCTTCTTTACCTTTTTTAGTCTTTATTTTAAAGTCTAGTCTGTTATCACTATGGCTACTCTGGCTTTCTTTTGGCAACCATTAGCATGATAGATGGTTCTCCATCCCCCTACTTTCAACCTTAAGTCTAAAATGGGTCTCTTCTAAACAGGATACGGTTGGATCTTGTTTTCTTATCCATTCTGTTACCCTGTATCTTTTGATTGGAGCCTTTTGATGGTTGACATTTAGAACGAGTACAGAAAGATCTGAATTTACTGCCATTGTGTTACCTGTAGAACTGGAGTTTCTGGTGGTGTTCTCTGGTCCTTTCTAGTCCTTGTTGCTTTTGTTCTTTTTTGTTTTGTTTTGTTTTGTTTTGTCTCATCTGTTCTCTCAGAGAGTCCCCTTAAAATTTCTTGCAGGGCTGGTTTAGTGGTCACAAATTCCTGTAGTTTTTGTCTGGGAAACTCTCTCTCCTTCTATTCTGAATGACAGCCTTGCTGGATAAAGAATTCTTGGCTGCATATTTTTACATTTTGGCATGTTGACTATATCCTGCCACTCCTTTCTGGCCTGTCAAGTTTCTGTGGATAGGTCTGCTGCGAACCTGATCTGTCTTCCCTTATAAGTTAAGGACCTTTTTCCCCCTTGCTTTCATAATTGTTTGTGTATTTTGTGAATTTGACTATGATTCGCCTTGTTGATTATTGGTTTTTGTTGCATCTAATGGCAGTTCTCCGTGCTTCTTGGATTTTGGTATCTGTGTCTTTCTTCAGGTTAGGAAAATTTTCTGCTGTGATTTGCTTGCATAAACATACTACCACTTTTTGTCTCCATCTTCTGGGATTCCTAGGATTTGGATGTTATTCCCTTTTAGTGAGTCACTAAGTTCTCTAATTCTTATATCGTGCTCATTTACCTTAGTTACCCTTTTTCTGCTTCATTAGTCTTCATAATTTTGTCTTCTATATCACTGATTCACTGCTCTGCTTCATCCATTCTTGCTGCTGTCATATCAATTCAAGATTGCATCTCAGTGATAGCATTTTTAATTTCGTCCTGACTAGACCTGATCTCTTATCTCTGTAGAAAAGGATTCTATAGTTTTTTCAACCCCAGCAAGTATGCTTATTATCATGATTCTAAATTCTAGTTCAGACATCTTGCTTATATATGTGTTAAGTCCCTGGCTGCCATTTCTTCCTGTTCTTTCTTTTGGGGTGAATGCCTTCATTTTGTCATTTTGGGGAAAGAAAAATAAAATAAAAAATTATAATTAAAAAGATTAAAAACACCACCAAAAAATCAAATAAAGGAAACTAGATCCTAGGTATATTTTGGTCTGGTGTTGGAAGAAGGTTGACTGAATAGAGAAAAAAGGGAAAGAAAAGAAAAAAAATTTAACAACATTTAAAAATTAAGAATATGTATACAGTAGAACAAAATGAATTGGAAAAGGTAAAAGAATAAAAAAATAAATTTCCAAAAAAATAAAAAAATAGCAAAAATTAAAAAACTATAAAATGGAAAGATAAATGTTCTTCTCTCTGGATCTGAGAAAACACACACACACACACACACACACACACACACACACACACTCTTAAAAAACAGATGGACTAGTGAAGAGAATGAAATTACATCCAGTTTCCCCCAGAAGTCAAACTATGAAGCACTTTATAGTCCATACAGTAAGCAGGCAGAGGGACTTGTAAGTGGTCCTCTAGGGCTTGGTTGGTGCAGCTGAGCGGGGCTTGGTATAGTGGCTCCATTCTCTACTAGGTGGTGCTACTTAGCTTACTGGGGTGGATCAGTGTGGCATGTGCCTGTGTGTGCACGTGCCTGTGTGTGCACATGCGTGGGAGAGGTGAAAATGGCATCACCCAGATTCCCAGTCTCTAGCATCAGAACTCTGT
The DNA here is from genome assembly GCF_008692635.1 of Crocuta crocuta. Classification (NCBI taxonomy): domain Eukaryota; kingdom Metazoa; phylum Chordata; class Mammalia; order Carnivora; family Hyaenidae; genus Crocuta; species Crocuta crocuta. Next base: position 4,102,285 of record NW_027532613.1, on the reverse strand, counting down.
ACTCTACCTGACAAGCAATCAAGCTTCATTTGTCTCCAGCTTCTATCCACTCCTATCTTCCACAGTGTCCCCATCCAAACTGTCAGCCAGCCAGGAGGCCCCTCCCTCATGAATTTTATCTCAGACAGGGCTGTGTTTCCAAACGCCTCATATCTGAGGGCCCTGCGGCTTGGACCCTCTCCAATCCTCTGGGGAAGAGCCTCACCAAGCAATGGCCAGATGCCAGGCTGCCCCCGGGAATGTCCCTGCAATCACACTGCTATAGAGGGTCAGAGGTTGTGGCTGAATGCTGGCTTGTCCCAGAATATGTTTGTGCAATCATGTAGCAGCAGCATTTCAGGGATTATGGTATATTACAATACACAACCTGCATCAGGTTTCACCACACCCTGGCATTTTGTTCCAATCCTGTTCTCCAGGGTCTGCTGGGACATCTGCCTGCGGGGAGGCCGTCCCAAATGCCCTCCTTGCAGGGGAACAACTTTTCCCCATGTGGCTCACAGACCCCTCAGACCTCACTGCCTGCTCCTGGGATTTGCCCTTCTCACCAGAGCACCGCCAGGTATTGGGCTGCGGAATTTCCAATGCTGCTCTGCCCTATTTATAGAGTCCTAATGATATTGAAACTCTCTGCTTCCTCCTTTCTCCCTTTCTTATTCAGGTAATTATGGTGCTTCCATCCTTTCTCTCTCTTTCCAGCTGCTTTCAGGGAAGTGATTTTCCTGTACTCTCCCCCTTCCCCTTTCGCTGTCCTCTGTCCACAAATACCACTCCCTACCCTTCACCGATTCTCTCTCCACCCTCTCACCTTCTGTCTCTCATCTCTCACCTCTTCGTGTCACGTACCTGCTGAGTTCTATGGCTCAAGTTGTGCAGACTGTCGTTAATCCTCAGATCAATTTTCTAGGTGTGCAAAATGGTTTGATGCTGATCTAGCTGCATTTCAGGGACAAGAAAAGCAGAGAACTTCCATGCTGCTCCACCAACTTGGCTCCCTGCTAGAAAGGTCTTGAAACCATCCTAGGAAACCTTAGGTTTCCACTTCTATCAGTTAATCTCTTTCAGTGTACCTTGTGTTTCTCTGTTACACTCCTCACAGTTTGTAATCATACATCTATTTGTTGGCTAACTTGTTTATGGTCTATCTCCCATACCATCCACCAAAGATTTCTGGGACCAAGTCTGTTTTATTTTGCCAAAAGGACAGTGTCGGGCATGTAGAAAGTGCTGAAGAAAATGTGTTGGATGGATGGATGAATGAATGGAAGGCAGGGAGGGGACGAGGGAGAAGGAAGAGAGTGAGGCAGGGATTTTATACAAATAAGACCTGACTTCAATTCAGTTCAGCCACCAGTGACTGAGCACCATGTCAAATAATGGGTTAGAAAAACAATGGTGAACAAAAGGTTCCTACTCTCAATAGGGAATTCAAAGTCCAGCTGTCTGTGTCGTTTGCAATAACCATGTTGCCAATTCTATCTTCGTGTTCAGGAAGCACAAAGGCCTTTCTAGTTAAGCCTGAACACAAAACTATATAAAAGGTGATGACTCTATAGAAGCAGAAGCTAAGAATCTATCATCAGTTTGGTATTAGGAGGAAGAAAACCTTATTAGATGAATCTTTTCTCCTGCAGATTCTGTTTGTAGTCTTTAAGAGCATTGCTACCTTTCATATCTACAGCCATTACTATCTTCTAGAAGATGAAGAAACAGTCAATGTACACACCTATGTGTATGATGATTGTTTTTTTTAAACCCAAAGACAAGTTGGCTTGAATTCTTCACTTCTAACAGTGTATCTGCTATTCTAAATTAATTTCTTTACCATCAACAGTTTTAATATGCTAAGCATGACTGGGTCATTTTGAACTGTTTTAGTGTTGCCAGAAAAAGGGAAGTCAAATTGGTTATTTGCCTTTGTGAAAGAAAAGAGCAGTTGAGCGCTCGAATAACATGTGTGTGCATACTCATGGACCTGGAAACAAAGATTAGACTAAAAAACAAATGAGAACAAAACTAATGTCTATCAAAACTCCTGCAACAATGTCTGTAATGATGTGAAATGCCAAAGTATTGCCCTAAGGAAGCACAGGAAGCATAATTTAGAGAGACAGATGCAAAATACGTGCTTCAGTCATGGAAGCCGACTTCCCCTCTCCCAGTGAGAAAATCACTCAAGCAATTCAAGGATGAAAGAGACGTGGACAAAGCAATTGCCTGAAAAGCATAATTAGCTGACAGCTCAGAATGTTTTCTAATTCAATTACCAGCCCTATTTATCAAGGCCAGGGCACGTTCTGCTGTGGAGATTTCAATCTGCCCTTGCTGACGTCAATGGAAGACTGCCTCCCAGTTCAACGGGCACAAATGAAATGCTGGGCCAATTTTTCATGTAAAAAACAAAACATCTTAGAAAACATGAGGGTTTTCTCTTTTATCTGCCTATCCATCTATCCCAACATTAATATCCCCGTGAACCTGTAGTCTAAATACATTTCAAGTTCCTTCTTTTTAAAGCTGGCATCCTCTCTTGGTCTCCATCTCTCGCTCTCCTGCGCTCTGTTCATATTTCAGTGACCAATTTTCTGCAGCAGAGTTGGCCATTTACAGCCATCTCCAGTTCTGAAGAGACCTGAGTCCCTTCAAGGCTTCTTCTTAGCCATTCTCAACCTATAGTCCCATATCAAGCAGTTTAAGAACTGCTCAAAAAGCTGGTACACATAAAAAATGTGACAGTTCTGGGGCACCTGGGTGTCTCAGTTGGTTAAGCATCCTGACTTTGGCTCAGGTCATGATCATATAGTTCATGAGTTCAAGCCCTGCATCGGGCTCTCTGCTGACCATTCAGAGCCTGGAGCCGGTTTCAGATTCTGTGTGTCTGTCTCTCTCTGCCCCTCCTCCACTCATGCTTTACCTGTTTCTCTCTCAAAAATAAGTATTAAAAAAATGTGACAGTTCTTTGATACACTTGAATAGGAAATAGGGTGAGGGACACTTATGTTCAGTCAGTAGTGCTGAGTATACATTTATCTCTTTTCCAAATAAGAAAGATGGACACAGGAGGTATGTGCTGGGTGTCATACTCCACTAGAACATCAGTCTCTTGAAGATAGACCTTCATCTAACTGCTGAATCTCCAGTTTTTAGGATGGTACCACAGAAAGCGCTCAGTAAATACTCTTTTGTGGATGAAGGAATGACTATGCCCTGACTCTTAAATTTTTTTAATGTTTATTATTACTGAGACAGAGAGAAACACAGCATGAGTGGAGGAGGGGCAGTGAGAGAGGGAGACAGAATCTAAAGCAGGCTCCAAGCTTTGAGTTGTCAGCACAGAGCCCGATGCGGGGCTTGAACCCATGAACCATGAGATCATGACTTGAGCTGAAGTCGGACGCTCAACCGACTAAGCCATCCAGATGCCCCATGCCCTGACTCTTAAATCCAAGCACCCAGTCTCACCTCCCTCACTTCGGGCAGTATTAATCTTCTAAAAGGGAAAGGAATTATCAAAAATAATACAAAGCTCTTTTTTCCCTTCACTCCCCAAACAATTCAGTCCAAAAGACATCAGATGGGTCCACGCAAAGCAGGAGTGGGGGGTGAGGGAGGCAGAACCTCTGATGGCCTATAGGATGTTCCAGCACAAGTGACAAGTGGAAGGCATCCATCTTAGCAAAGAAAACATTAAAGCAAAACGTCAGGTAACCTCTCCAGGTCTCAGTTAACTTAAGGTTTGCTGAATGACACTTTATTTCCAGCAGGCACGTCTAATAGACCCTTGTCAATGAATATATATATTCCCAGTTCTGACTATTTGGTGGCAACCTCCAAGATCCATATAATGATCTGGAAGTTCACTGAGGCACTAACTGTACTCACAGCACTACAAGACTGGTGTATACACCCTGGCCAGTCATCTGACATAACACCATAACCTCTTGACAGTCACCTTTAGCCAAAATTCAGAATGGGGCAATGGAGAAAGAACTGGTATTAGGCAACTAGCCATTTCCTTAGTCTCACCAAGGTTCTGGGAAAATGCTCTACACTCATCTCTTTTCTGTCTGATGGCTACTTAGATATGAAGTATTATACGCTACACCCACCATTCCTGTGGAGAAGACATGAACACAGTATTCAAAACTACAACTGTCTCTGCTCTTTGGACCTTCATTTGGGCTGTTTCTATGTGACAAATAGTAAGTAACACTGGAAGCCACATCAGGTAGAGGATTATTCCAGGAATGCAAAGATGGTTCAATATTCACACATCAGTCAATGTGATATACCATATCACCAAAATGGAAAAAAAAAAAAAAATCACATGATCATCTCTATAGTTGCTGAAAAAACACTTGATAAAATTCAACATCCAATCATGATGAAAACCCCCAACTGTTGCTTACCGGGCCCGGCCTGACTTTGGGCCCAGGGCCTCCCAGCCAGACTCTGCACCTGCACCTACCCGGCTGCTGCCAGCTCTCCCAGGGCACTGGGGCCCCGCTGCAGCATGCCACCTGGTGGCCGGGAGGTCCAGGGGCGGCAGCGAGGCCACGATGACAGAGTATGGAGGAACAGCGCGCAGCACGAGCTGGAGGCTCTAGAGTCCGCCCACCCTGACTCCTTTCACAGGCAAGGGTCTCTCAGCTACTCCCTCAAGCCCCAGTCCTGTTCATGTTCTCGCTCACCAGCAGTACAGCTGTGCTGTGAGGACAGGAAGGGAGTGACTCAAGAGGGACTTGAGAGTGTCATTAACCAGTATTATCAGAAAATCCACCCAGTTTCACAATTACTCTTACATCTGAGGCTGGAGAAAATGAAGTAACTGTCCAGACTACCCCTCAAGTTTATATACAGTGAAAAATACCCAGATGAAGCCCCTCTACGAAATCATCTCATGGGAAAAATCTGCAAGATAATGATGGCTCAGACATTTTAAAACAATTAGTATTCCAGGTAGAAGGAAACCTTGGTACGGTGATGATCTTTAGTGACAGCTGTGTGAGAAAAGTTAAATGAAATAGATCAAATAAAAACTGCAAGAGGGACGCCAGCATGGCTCATTTGGTTAAATGTACGACTCCTGATTTCGGCTCAGGTCATGATCTCAGGGTTCATGGGCTCAAGCCCCACACTGGGCTCAGTACTGGCCATGCAGTGCCTGCTTGGGATATATCCTCTCCCTTCCCCCTCAGCCCCTGCCCACCTCACGCATGCTCCCTCTCTCAAAATAANAAAAAAAAAAAAAAAACCCACACACAACACAAAAAAAAAAAAAAAAAAAAAAAAAAAAAAAAACCTAGAAGAGAAGAAACAAAACCGAAAAAGCAGAGAAAGCTGAAAAGCAATTATTTCATGGCACTCCTATTACGAATGAGAAAATTTAAGTTGGAAGGCCAAGTTTGACACAGAACTCTTAGAAATTAAAAGAAATGAATGCAAGAAGAAGGAGAATGAGCAGGAAAGAATACATTATGTGGGAAACAGCTATTTGAAACACTGAAACAGATCATAATCTTGACACATCCAGTTTTCAGAAGATGCTAGAAGCAAGGTAGAGGTGGATGAAACTCTGTATCAGGAAATGGAAGACCTGGAGGATGACCTGGACTCATCCTGAGGATGAGGAGGATGACCTGCACTACAATCTTGTTCACCCAGAGACCTACCTGACGGACTAGCGGACTACCCCTCACTGCAGAGAGCCCTGACTGCCACACCCTCTGTGGCTGTGCAGAGGTGTTGATTTTTCTAAGAAAAAAAATAATTTAAGGAGAATATTCTTCTGATAGCTTTCATCATTCAGCTTAATAAACTGGCCTTAAAATTTCAAAGAAAGAGAGACAGAGGGAGGGAGGGAGGGAAAGAAAGAAAAGAAAAGAAAAGAAAAGAAAAGAAAAGAAAAGNTCAGGAAATGGAAGACCTGGAGGATGACCTGGACTCATCCTGAGGATGAGGAGGATGACCTGCACTACAATCTTGTTCACCCAGAGACCTACCTGACGGACTAGCGGACTACCCCTCACTGCAGAGAGCCCTGACTGCCACACCCTCTGTGGCTGTGCAGAGGTGTTGATTTTTCTAAGAAAAAAAATAATTTAAGGAGAATATTCTTCTGATAGCTTTCATCATTCAGCTTAATAAACTGGCCTTAAAATTTCAAAGAAAGAGAGACAGAGGGAGGGAGGGAGGGAAAGAAAGAAAAGAAAAGAAAAGAAAAGAAAAGAAAAGAAAAGAAAAGAAAAGAAAAGAAAAGAAAAGAAAGAAAGAAAGAAAGAAAACCCCACAGCTAACATCATACTCAATGGTGAAAAACTGAGAGCTTTTCCTCTAAGATCAGAAACAAGACAAGGATGTCTACTCTCATCACTTTAATTCAACACAGTACTGCCACAGTAATCAAACAAGAAAAAGGAATAAAAGGCATCCAAATTGGTAAGGAAGAGGTCAAACTTTCACTATTTGCAAATGACATGATGCTGTACATAGAAAATCCTAACAACTCTCCCAAGAAACTACTGAACTCTCCCAAGTTCAGTAAAGTGGCAGGATACAAAATTAATACCCAGAAATCTACAGCATTTCTATACACTAACAACAAAGTAGCAGAAAGAGAAATTAAGACAACAGCAGCATTTACAACTGCATCAAAAAAAGTAAAATACCCAGGAATAAACTTAGTCAAGGAGAGAAAGACTTGTACTTTAAACTATACAACAGTGAGCAAAGAAACTGAAGAGGATACAAACAAATGGAATGATCTACTGTGCTCATGGATTGGAAAAATTCATACTGTTAAAGTGTCCATACCACCCAAAGCAATGTACAGATCCAGTGCAATCCCTAACAAAATGCCAGTACTGTTTTTCACAGATTTAGAGTAACTAATCCTTAATTTTGTAGGAAATCACAAAAGACCTCAAATAGTCAAAGCAATCTCAAGAAATTAAAAAAAAAAAAAATGAAGGTATCACAATTCTCCGCACTTCAAGTTCTACTACAAAGCTCCAGTAATCAAAACAGTCTGGTGCTGGCACAAAAACGGACATACAGATCAATGGAACATAATAGAAAGCCCAGAAATAAACCCACACTTACACAATCTTCGACAAAGGAGCCAGGAATACACAATCGGGAAAAGACAGTCTCTTCAACAAATGGTGCCGAGAAAACTGGATGCATACATGCAAAAAAGGAAGCAGGGCCACTCTCTCACATCACGCACAAAAATAAACTCACAAGGGGTAAAAGATCTAAATCTGAGACCTGAAACTGAAAATCCTACAAGACAGCACAGGCAGTAATTTCTCTGAAATCAGCTGTAGTAACATTTTTCTAAATAGGTCTCCTGAGGCAAGGTAAACAAAAGCAGAAATAAACTATTAGGACTACAGTAAAATAAAAAGCTTTTGCACAGCACAGGAAATCATCAACAAAAGGGCAACCTATGGAATGGGAAAAGAGTCTGTAAATGATATAACTGATAAGGAGTTAATATCCCAAATATATAAACAACTCATACAACTCGGCAGCAAAGNAAATAAATAAAATATAAAAAAAAATAAATAAATAAAAAGGGGCAGAGGACCTGAGTAGATATCTTCCAAAGATGACACCCAGATGGCCAACAGATACATGAAAAGATGCTCAACATCTGTCATCGGAGAAATGCCTTATCAAAACCACAATGCTGTATCACCTCACACCAGTAAGAATGGCTAAAAAAAAAATTCTTTTTTAAAAAACACTAACACCAAGTGTTGGCAAGGATGTGGACAAAAAGGGATCCTTGTGCACTGCTGGTAGGAATGTCAAAAGGTGCAGTCACTATGGAAAATAGTATGAAGGTTCCTCAAAAAATTAAAAATAGAAATACCATATGATCCAGTAATTCCACTACTGGGTATTTACCCAAAGAAAACAAAAACACTAAATCAAAAAGATATATGTACCCGTAAGTTTACTGCAGCATGATTTACAATAGCCAGGATATGCAAGCAGCCCAGGTGTCCAATGACAGGTGACTGGAGAAAGAACATGTGTTGCGTATATATACATATATATGTATACTAATACTCCCTTGTGTATATGTGTATATGTATGTGTATATATATGTATATGTATGTATATGTATATGTGTATGTATATGTATATGTATGTATATGTATATATATGTATACATATACACATATACACAAGGGAGTATTAGGTAGCCATAAAAATGAATTCTTGCCGGGATGCCTGGATGGCTCAGTCGTTTGAGGATCTTATTCTTGATTTTGGCTCAGGTCACGAACCCAGGGTCATGAGACCGAGCCCCATGTCAGGCTCTGAGCTGAGCGAGGAGCCTGCTTAAGAGTCATTCTCTCTCCTTCTTCCCCTCTACCCTGCTCACATGCTCTAATTAAAAAAAAAAAAAAAAAAAAAAA
>NW_027532613.1:4018727-4093828 GCF_008692635.1 Crocuta crocuta | reverse complement strand
AAAATGCAAAAAAAAAAAAAAAAAAAAAAAAAAAAAAAAAAAGAGTAAACTTAAATGAAATATTGCCATTTCTGACACCATGAACAGAGCCAGAAGGAATAATGCTAAATGAAATAAGTCCATCAGAGAAATACAAATACCCCATGGCTTCTCTCATATGTAGAAATTCAGAAACGAATGAACAAAGGAGAAAAGAGAGAGACACAAACCAAGAAATAGACTCTTAACACTATCCAGAACACACTGATGGTTACCAGAGGGGAGGTGGGGGAAGGGGAGGGGTCAAATAGGTGAAGAGGATTAAGAGCTCACTTAATGATGAGCACTTAGTCATGTATAGAATTACGGAATCACAATCATATTGTGCACTTGAAAATAATATAACATCATGTGTTAACTGTACTGGAATTAAAATTAAAACTTAATTTTTAAAAAAGATGTGGATGTACACAATGGAATATATTACACAGCCACAAAAAACAGAGGAGACTGTGCCGTCGGAGACAACATGGGTAAGTCAGAATGAGAAAGACAAATACCCTATGATTTCATTTATATGTGCAATCTAAAAAATGTAACAAATGAATAAACAAAAAGCAGAATCTGACCTATGAAAATATGGAGAATAAACTGATGGATGCCAGAGAGAAGGTGGGTGAGGGGATGGGCAAAATGAGTGAAGATGAGTGGGAGATACAGGATTCCAGTTATGAAATAAGTCACAGGAATAAAGGGCACAATATCATCAATGACACTGTAATAGTGACATATGGTGAAAGACGGCAGTTACACCTGTGGTCAATGTAGCACAACATATGAAATTACACAAGTATGAACTTGTACACCTGAAACTAAAGTAACATCGTGTGTCAAATCAAATAAGAACATGAAATATATCAAATAACGGATAAACATTTTCTGAGACCTTGCTATGCGCTAGGAGTTACAGAGATTCAGTAAGAGTTGTGGTTTCTAACTCTCAAAGAACTCAGAATAAAGACCTCTGATACGGCCAGCTGCTTGGTCTGAGCCACCTAAAAGCAGTGGCAGACCTAAAAGACTGCATACACCTTTCAAGCCTGAGGATCCCTAGAGTATGGACCTGGAGTACAGATGGTCTGTACACAGTCTCTTCCTAGACAACTAATTTCACAACAATGGGAAGCATACTCTCTGAGCTTCAGAAACACACACACACACACACACACACACACACACACACAAACACATACATCTGTCGTCTTAAAATGTCAACAGATCTCAACGATTAAGCAGTTGAAGACTACAATGAGCAAAATACTGCCGTGTTCTGAAACCAAAGCGAGCCTGGGGTAGCTCTGCCAGATGAAACGCCTCAGCAAAGTATCTGGGAGAAGGTAACACAAAACCAAACAAAAAGGAAAGGCCAAGAACTGATTAAGAAACAAGAAGTATTGAAGATAATGAGTTATAAAGAATTACAAAAGTTCAGAAACTCTGATCTCTTCTTCCTTAGGATTTCTCTTGGCATATTATTATTATATATTATATTATATTATTAATATATATATTCTTTGGCATAGATGAAGGAGCTGGAGGTACCTCCATGCTTGAGGGGTGGGGAGAAGACCAGAGCACTTGCACTTCAATTATTAATTATGAGGGAGAACTATATCTACCCCAAGGACTTGAACGTCATCTGAAGCATGTAAAACCATTGACCTGCCACCAAATTCTGCCATAGGGTGTAGTCTCCCATCCCACCTGGGTAGCAAAAGTCCACAGATGAACAGCCGCTCAACTATTTTGTGTACCACAGGTCTCTTCTACATGACATCTCCTTTAAAAAATAAAACTTCAAAAACTATCCAATTTGGATGAAGAATGGCATCAAAAGAGCTGTGATGGTTTTAAAACATGTCCATACATCCTTTGATATTTCTCCCAACAGGGAAAGTCTAACTCCTCTCCCCTCAAACTTGAGTTATTCGAGTGGCTTACTGTCTATGAACAGAATGAGACAAGAGTGATACACTGCATGAGTTCCAAGGATAGGTCATCAAAAACTTCACTGCTCTTGAGATATTAGCTTTGGTAGCCCATCACCATGCTGTGAAGAAGCGTAGGCCCCATGGTGAAGCCACATGCACATGACCTGGCCAGCAGCACAAGCTGAGATCTAGCCAGCATCAACTGCTAGACATGTGAGAAGGCCTTCCCAATGCCTCCAGCCCCAACCACCGTCTGATGGGCTGTGCATAAAGGACTCTGAGCAGCTGAAGAACCATCTGGCTGAGCCCAGTCAACCTCCAGAACCATGAGAGAAAACAATAATCAGTAAGTGCTATCCATTCATACCGCTAAGCTGGGGATGATTTGTTACACCACCACAACTAGATCAAGAGCTTCCAACTAAGTTGCCCTTTGCAGTGATTCTCCCAGAAATAGAGTCTGCTTATGCTGGGGCTAGGGGCAGAGGACGCCATGGCTGCCGTCAGCCAGACCATTACATGGGACCAAAATGGATACAGGTGTCATGGACTCTTCAGGCCTCAGGGCTGCTGGACTCACTTCTACTTGGAGGCTAAAAGATTCCTTGTCTCAGTAAACAATCTCCACAGCAGGTAAAGCTCAGCGGCCACTGAGGATCCTGTGCTGGGCACTGAACGAACACGCATGGCATAGGCTGTCAGCACCAGAGGTCTCTCTCCTACCGCGCCCGAGGGGGTGAACTTTTAACTCCCTTACTTGCATCTCCTCTTCACCTAGAACTATACATTCACAGGGCTTTGAGAATCCTGTCCTTTTTAAGTCTCTCCAAATTACCTCCAGCCCCTCATTGGGCAAACCTAAAATTCAGTTAGATGAGGCTAATAGGTCCAAAACGAGACGAAGAAAATCTCATAATCCAAAACCCAACAGTTTCAAGCAAAGCAGCCAGACAAAAGGGGCAAAGAACCAAGGAGGAAAGTGTGGGCGGAAAGCGGCCGTGTGAGGCGGCGACAGGGCCTCCCAGCTTGTTTCTAAAGCCACACACAGGCAGGCCCTGTGCGCAGGAGGTCAGCTCCAACACCCTGCAGACGCCTTTCCCACCAGACTCCTACAGCCAAACGTTCTCACCACACTCAGGAGGAGCCCACCATTGAGCCAGTAGTTTATGACAACATTCTCCCTTCCCTCCTCTCTGGGGAATCTCAGAGTAGGCATTACATCCACCCACTTGTCGAGCTATTTTATACAAGCAGCAATTATATCATGCTTCAAAGAAAGAAAAAAAAATCTCCTCTCATTTTAGAACGTCTGTAATAGGAGACGGCCATAGAGTAATAAACGTGTCTAGTTTAAAAAGTGATATTGGAGGGGCGCCTAGGTGGCTTAGTCGGTTAAGCGTCCGACTTTCGCTTAGGTCATGAACTCGCGGTTCGTGGGTTCGAGCCCTGCGTCGGGCTCTGTGCTGACTGCCAGCTCAGAGCCTGGAGCCTGTTTCAGTCTGTGACTCCCTCTCTCTCTGACCCTCCCCTGCTCACGCTGTCTGTCTCTCTCTCCTAGAAATAAAATAAAACATTAAAAAAATAAAATAAATAAATAAAAAGTGATATTGGTGATTAGTTTAGACCCCATATCCTAGGAGTCGGAGAAAGCTTTATAAAACTAGCCAGATACAGACATGGCAAACTCAGGGAGAGGAAGGCACAGCTTTGGTACCAGCTGTATGCAAGGGGAGACTAGAAAATAGTTAAGATCTTATGCCTGGGTCGCATCTCAAACTAACAGGTTCTGGGGTCCTAGGCCTCTCACAAAGCATAGGCAGAAGCCTGTGGGAAAACAATGGACATCCAGACTGCCATTCACCCAAATGGACTGAGTACATCTAGTCCTATTTACAGAGTCGTCTCCATCTGCCCAACAGTTAAAGGCCTTGCTGATCTTCCGACAGTTTCCACGGAAAACAAGGCCATGTATTCACATTCAGAATTTCTAAATTTATACCAGTCACAATATCATTCTAATCATCTTTAAGCTACTTCCCTCTGGAGCTGAGTCTCCACTGAGGAGGATGTGCCAGTCTGGTCTTCAAACTATCCAGGGGCTTCCCTTGCAGACGGCTGAGGCCTAACCTAGGCTACAATACCCAGGAGCGTCAGCAGATGAAGTCAAGTAACTTAACTACGGGCAAATCCACAGTCAATGTGATGGTAGGGCAAAGGAACCACTTATGCTCCATGCCTCCACCCTGCGTTCTGGGGCAAGCCCTGGAATCTGGTCACATTAAATAAACCACACATCCTGACTTGCCCAGGACAGGGGGCCTCTTTAATTTTCAACGGCATCCTGATTTGGATGATCTACTATAGATCACTTTACCTAAAAGCCAATTTAAGCCAGTGAAAGAGGTGAATTAAATTTTTCTTGACTAAACCCTCAGGTGCTTCATCCAAAAGCCTTCTCTTCGTTTCCACTTGCACTCTTGATTTCTTCTCTTTGAATTATGGAAGCGATGAGGCCCTTTTTACCACCGGTACAAAGCTTCCTTTTCCTTTAGGCCTCAGCTCAGGAACCATGTCCTCTGGGAAGCTTCTCAGTATTCTCCGACCTCCACAGGCCTCTACTTTCTTAGAAAGGTCTAGCATACAACCTGGTACCTTCTATGGTCTTAATACTATTTTCAAGTTGTTTTTGCATGTGTAACTACACAAGTTGTAAGTTATTTAAAGGGCAAAATCTGTGTCTTATTACTTCTTTTACATCCCTTAAAAAATCTAGCTCTGTGACAAGGACATACTATCTTCTGATTTCCAAACCTGCCTAACCAGCTGTCTCTGAGTCTCCCGGTGCCTCCTCCTGCTGACTCCTTCTCCCAGAGTGCCCTGCACTTTCCTTTAAAGCAGCTAACACAGGTTGTAATTATATATTGATCTGGATGGCTATTTGTTCAATGCCAGCCTCCCTGTTACACTGTAAGGTGTGTGTACCGTTCATCACTATATACCTAAGATCCATGACAGTGCCTGGCAGTGTTCAAAAAAATCTGTCGAACAGACAGATCGATCACGGAAGTAAGAAAAAATGATCTCTAAGTGAACTATAGATACAAAGGAAGCAGAGTTCAGTTTTATGGATTTATACGTTTGTGAAGCTAATCTTACATTGCTAAAACATCATCTGGCAGTAGGTCACAGGCTTATTAAAATCTTCTCCTTTCCTCAGAAAGAGCTGGAGAACAGCTAGGCCTGCAGCCCCCATCCAGTCTAGGGTCTAAGACATGAGTGACAATTTGGTGCAGATGGTACTATATTTGTCCTTGTTACAGAAATTGCTCCCATGTACAAACCACTGTCTCGAGCAGCAAGAGAGGAAATGTAACATCCCCAGTGAACAGGCTGGAAGGCATCCCAGGATCAAGTTCCTACGAGCATTTCAGACATCGCCTCAGTGTGAGATCTCTGGGGCCCACAGCCTCTGACAGTCCCGCTTAATTGCCCCAAGTCAGCAACATGAGAGGTCATGGTGCTGACAGTTATAAATTGCTGTGGCAAAACCGGGCTGTGGGATCCCACTGCTTTTGTGGTTAGATCAATGTACACTGGGAAGTGCTGTGTAAGAGAAAAGAATCAGCATAATTTTGGAACCCTAGGCTGCCTGCTAATTAATTGAAAGGCCTGACATTTACATAATCCTTTAGAATTTAAAAAGCACTTTCAGATTTGCACTCTCAGTAGATCCTATGACATCCCCATTAAGGAGCAGCAGCCAGGATCAAACACACGTGTCCTGTGACTCCCCCCTAGTTCTTCTCCCCATACTCTGCACACCTTCAAGTGAACTGTACCTTTTCAGTTCTTAAACCAACAGATTTTCTTCTTTTTCAGCATATTGTCATGAGAAGAATGCCAATTTATGGGAAATGAGTACAATTTATGGGAAGTGAAAAACCCCAGAAGGCATTCCCCAAGAAGCCCCCTCCCTAGTGGGCTGCTCTAGCGGTGTGAGGGGTGTGCTGGGCGGCGGGGGAGGGGAAGTGGGGCAGCAGCAGGGACCCACCCACCACCCACCGCCAGGAGAAACAAGACGTACTGTAAGCTTAGGGTCTGTCTCTGCAGCAAGTTGTGCTCAAACTTGCAAAAGCTTCCGCTCAGGGACCAGCCCAGCCAGAGCAAGCAATCCCCGGCAGTGACGAGTACTGCGCCTCTAACACAGCAAAGGAAAATGTTAAAAGCTTGATACAGGCCACTGGGGAAAGCTGTGGGATTCCGGGAAAATTCTGGCCTGATCTTCCAGACACCATGCATCTCCGGAGTCTATCCGTCCTCGGCAGTCGAGTTTGCTCCCTCACTGCCTCTCATCTCGCCAACCAGAATAGCCTCCTAAGTTGCCTCTGTGGCTCCAACTTTCCCTCCTTCCAGTCTGCCACCTACACTGTCACCAATGCAATCCTCACGTCACCTCCTGTCAGGAGCTTCCTCAGCCTCCCCCCACCCCCGCCCCTGAGCCTTTCGGGAACTGCCTGTCCCTTCTGCACTCAGTGGCACTTCTCCAGCGAAGCGTTTCTCCCCAGAGGTACCACAAACTCCCCAAGGCAGCAGTCTCATCTGCACACAGTGTCAAGTCTAGGATGCACAAGATGTTCAATAAATGTTTATCAAATTGAACCAATTATGCTTTAATTCTGCCCTTAAAACAGAGCCCGTAAGGAAAGCAGAACACTCCGTAGGGAAGAGCAAGCAGCATCTCTGGAAAAGGATGAGCAGAGCGGTGAACACAGAGGGGCCACAGCAGCTGTGGGACCGAGCAGTGTCACTGCTCACCACAGGGCAGGTGGGAAAGTGACCAACACCTTCTGCTCCTCCCTCAGAAGATTTCAAAGTCTCTAGTGAGAAGTGTACGAGCACGGGGTCTCTGCCTTGCCCCGAAGGCGCTCAGTCTATGTACCAGCTGCTGGGCTCGTGCGCTATCGAAAGGGGAAATGGGAAGATGGACACACCTTCTCGGGTCAACCCCTCAAAACCAAACGGGGAAAAAAAGTCACCTTAAAAATACTCCCTCGCCCCATTTGCTACAAACAGACTCTATTCTGCAATCAGTGTTCTCCTAGTCGGTATTTGCAAACCACTCAGCGTCCTCTGCGAACAGGAAGGCTATTGGCGATGTGCCGTCCCCTCTGAGCTGGAAATCTTCCCAGGGCCAGATCTCACACTGTCACGGAGTTCTCAACTCAGGATAGAAGGCACCACAGCGACCTACTCCAAGTACTGCACCAAATAACAGCTAAGAACGTGTGTGATGGGGAGGGTGTCACGCCTTCACTGCTGCTCCTCCTGCCAGCTCTCCATCACTGGGCCAGTTCTGACACGTGTGAGCATCAACCCGCGATCCCAGCACCTCTTCTGGCCCTCCATGCGTCACCCCTCCTTACCTAACCTAAGGCCATGACCACTCCTCTACGTAAACTCAACTTCCTTGCTTCTGCATGCTTTGCTGAACGTTCTTGGCTAAAACCCAACCCTGCACACAAAAATGTGTGCATAATTTTCCACAACAGCATTATTCATGGTAGCAGGAAAGCGGAAGTAACCCAAATATCCAACACCTGGGGAAGAGGTGAACCAAAGGGTTATATCCATTTAACGGAGTAGTATTCCGTCACAAAAAGGGATGCCGACTGATACTGGCTATAAGGTGACCGAATCTCCAAAACATGCCCAGGGAAAGAAGCCAGACACAGAGTCCCACATATTATATAATCCCATGCATATGCCACAACTTGCTAAATTTACTAATAATCATTGAATTGTACACTTAAAGTAGGTGGATTTTATGGTATGTAAATTATCACTGGAGAAGCAAAAAGCAACCACAGTGGCCACACTTTAAACTCAGGCGGGTTCTTGACCCCGTCTTCCAATCACACTGTATTTCTCAAGTTCCTTTTGTTTCCTACTCTCAATTATTTCCCTCTCCTCAAATCCTCAACACCTCATCCCCACATACTACTCCCTTCTCATCTAATAATCCTACTTCCTGCTGCAGGAGAAACCAGAGGCCATCAGAGGAGAGCTGCCAGAGAGCCGTCATCACACCCACCTGCTGCCCGTTACTACCCTGCTCTATCTAGCAGCTATGTGTGGCTATTCAAGATTAAACAAAATTAAAAGTTCAGTTCCTCATCCACAGTAGTCCCATTTCAAATGCTTAATAGCTACATGCGGCTCGTGGGCCCCATGTTGGCCAGTGCGGACACAGAACATCCCCGTCACTGACAGAGACCATCTACCTGCTGCCCGTCCATTGGAAACATCTCTGCTTCCTGGTGCAGCTCCTCTCACCCACATCAAGGGCACCTGCTCCACCAATTCCTTCCTTTCTCCTACATGACCAGTTTTCAGCTAAGAGAACATTCTCATCAGTATACAAACATGACTGTGATTTCCCTCATCTTAACAAAAATAAAAGAGGAACAGTTTAGGGTGATGCAAACGTTTTGAAAAAGATAATGGCATTCTCAACAGAAAAGAGAACTGACAACCACGTGACACGGTAA
Organism: Crocuta crocuta; assembly: GCF_008692635.1. Lineage (NCBI taxonomy): Eukaryota > Metazoa > Chordata > Mammalia > Carnivora > Hyaenidae > Crocuta > Crocuta crocuta. The sequence continues at coordinate 4,085,310 of NW_027532613.1, read as the reverse complement.
CAGTGTTAGCTGATGCTCCTGCTGTGATCACAGGGCAACACAGGAATGCATCAAACATGTACACCTTCAACTTGCAAAATGTGTATGTCAGTTCTGCACTGTAATGCCACTGAATTATACACTCAAAATGGCAAATCATAGGGTTTTTGTGTATGTGTTTACACGTATATTACACATATGCCACCACAGTATGGGAAAACCCAAAGGACACAATCCCTCATCATCACTCTCCCTGCAGTGACCACCAGCCATAGCCCTCTTTCTCTGCTTCCCGTTAGAGCAGAACTCTCCAGAAAACCCCTGTGTTCGCCACCTCCGGGTCCTGTCCTACTGCTTTCGCTCTGACCCCTAACTCTCAAGTCATGGTGCTCTGACCACGCCATCAAAACGGCTTTTATCAGCTGCTGAACCCAACCGACAGTTGTTATTATTCATCTTCATTTATCAGCAGCTTCTGACCATGCCGTCCTCCTAAAAACATCTTCCTCCCTGTTTCTGAGTCCCAGTCCTGCCTCTCAGGACCTGGTCTTCTACCTTTTGCCTTCTGCCTGGGCTCTGTCCCCCAAGCCTCCCTGGACCTCGGCCCACCAACAACCTGACTCCTCCAACTGAATGCCGTGACTCCTTCAGCTGAACACTCTGCTTCCCCTCTTGTCGTCACTTCTCAGGCCCTTCTGAAGAGCCAGACAAGCCCTGGTCTATTTGGTCTGAGATCAAGTAAGGCCTGTCCCTTCCTTGACTGAGCCTGGATTCCAGAAACAATGGATATGAACTTCTAGCCCCTCTCAGGATAGAGGCAGTCTTCCTAACTGTTATAATACTCTAAGACAGTTAAGGTTGATTGCCAAAAGTAATCCATTTCAAACACTTATTTGCATGGTCTTCAGTGGATCTGTTTTATTTAGATTCTTTTATTTGGGTGACACCTGAATAAACTTTGCATGTGGTTCCTAGAAAGAAAGAGCACTCTTAGATTTCTCAGGAAACTGGACAATAGAGGAGTTCGGGCCTAAAATAAAATAAAATGCAATGGTGGCTATTACAGTCAGCCCAGGACTGGGAGTTATTCAGTCAAGATTCCAATCTGTACCCTCGTTAGTCCTAGCACATCTCTTAGGATTAAAGCCACATACCTAGAAGCATCAAGGAATGGTCTGTAGGCCAAGCTGATCCATTCTTCTCTGTTCGATGAGTATTTTGGCTCCCGAGGTGTTTCTCTCATGGTGTCCAAATCCACTAAATAATGGCATTTACTGATGTCAATCTGCAACGGAGAAAGTCCAAGGCTTCATCAGTAATTGCAAAGGTCCTTTCAGGATACGGGACATCAATCACAATCCTAAAACTTTCCACAGGGTTAGAGAAGTACAACATCCAAACCCTGGGACAATGTTACTTGTGCTCTCTGCATTCAGATAGGAGTGTTGGGTACTGGGTATTATTTAGGCTTCTGGAGGCAGGAGAGAGATATGCACCCACCCAGCCAAATATACATGTAAGCTTTGGGAGTTCTGACTCTAGTTTGGGTATTAAGTTCCTCTGGCCTCACAGACACTTCCGAAGCTAGCTTGAGTCCACAACCTACTCAAAAAACTTCCTTCTGCTGCTATCATTCCCTTCCAATCTATCACTTCTTATCTCAGAGATGGAAAGGGCGTCACCTAACCATGCATGCTACTATGTGAAACCCTGTCTCTGCTGACAGAGACATGTGAGATACCCTACACCTCTTAAATGGTACAGAAATATCATATATCATCACCTCCTTCCACATTTCAACAGAACTGACAGACATGGGAACTGTCTGGGCAGAAAGGATCAGTAAAACAGGTATCAGAAGTGCAAGAGTAGACTACAAAAAATATATAATAACTATTAGCAAAACTGCAGTCATCCAGTTGATTACAACTGGATGGATACTCATAAAATAATATTAATATATTTCATTTAAAACCACATCAACGGGGGATGCCTGGGTGGCTCAGTAAGCGCCCAGCTTCAGAAACTCAGGTCATGATCTCACGGTTCATGAGTTCAAGCCCCACATCGAGCTCTATGCTGACAGCTCAGAGCCTGGAGCCTGCTTTGGATTCTGTGTCTCCCCCTTTCTCTCTGCCTCTCCCCACTCATGCTCTCTCTCTCAAAAATAAACAAACATTAAAAACATATTCCCCACTTACAGCAATGGACAGATCCTCTAAACAGAAAATCAACAGAAAACAATGGCTTTGAATGAATAATACCACAATGTAGGGGACTTCCAACACCCCACTTACAGCAGCCGACAGTCATCTAAACACAAAATCAACAAAAACATATTGAGGGCACCTGGATGGCTCAGCTGGTTAAAAGTCTCTTGGTTTCCACTCAGGTCATGATCTCACAGTTCATGAATTTGAACTCTACGTTGGGATCTGCACTGACAGAGCAGTCTGCTTGGGATTCTCTCTCTCTCTCTTTCTCTCTCTCTCTCTCTCTCTCTCTCTGCCCTTCCCCTGCTCATGGTCTCCCTCTCAAAATAAACTTGAAAAAAAATAATAAAACTATTTAAGTACTGTGCTTCTCATAAAATTCAATGGAACATGCTACAAAATCTGTAGAATACTTCTGCTAAATATTTCCTTTCAAACTAAAAAAAAAATTACAGTCCTAACCAAAATCACAAATACATGGCAGAGCCATATCTGGACCCAAGTCAATGTGATTTCAAAAGTCACATCAAGACCCAAAATGACTGAATCAGAGGCAAAGTGGTCTCGGTAGCTCATCTAAATGCTTCTTACAAATTAAAACCAGTAACGAGTCTTCCTAGAACGTCAGGAATCAGCTAAGATAAAGGCCATTTGAAACATGAACAGATGTTTAGCAAATCTCATATTTCATGGTAAAGGGATGGAATCTTTTCCCTCAGGATCAGGAATCAGCCAAAGCTTTTTATCATGAGATTCAAGGGTTCCAGTCATCAGGGTAAGAGAAAGAAATGACACAAGAAATGGAAAGAGAACAAAATTCATTCATCACAATATGACTGGTATGTATAAAAATCCTTGGAGCGCCTGGGTGGCTCAGTCGGTTAAGCATCCGACTTCAGCTCAGGTCATGATCTCATGGTTTGTGGTTCAAGCCCCGTGTCAGCCTCTGTGCTGACAGCTCAGAGCCGTGAGCCTGCTTTGGATTCTGTGTCTCCCTTTTTCTCTTCCCCTCTCCTGCTTGTGCTCTGTCTCTCAAAAATAAATAAATATTAAAAAAAAAATTAAAAACAAAATCCAGTTGCCCGATAAATTTTTGGAATTGAGTTTATCACACTTTAGAATTATAGGATGTAAAAATCAATGTCATATATTCCTATAGAACAGCAGTAAACAATATATAAAATAATTGTGTTTCAATTATAGACTTTCAAATCCTTTAATAAAAAGTGTAATTTACAAGAATTTGAAAATACAGACCTTAGAATAAATCTAACAAAAATATGGGAAAGTCCTCTATAAAAAATTTTGAAATTTTATTGACAAATGTCTGTCAACGTAGAAACTTATAACATGATATATTCATATAATTAAAATGTATATACATGCAATGAAATACTATTCAATCTTAAAAAGGATACACTGTACAACATGGACGAACCTTGAAAACATGATGCTAAGTGAAAGAAGCCAGCTGCAAGAAGCACATGCTGTGTGATTCCACTTACATGAGATGTCCAGAACAGACAAATCCACAGAGGAAAAAATGCAGATTAGTGCTTGCTAAGGACTGGGGAAGTGACTGCTTAATACATACAGGGGTTTTTCAGGTATGAAAGTATTCTGAAATTAGATAGTGGTTATGGCCTCACATCAGTATGAATGTACTAAACACCACTGAATAGTGCATTTTAAAATCATTGATAACTGTGAGATCCAGTAACCCCATTTCTGGATTTATACCCTGAAGAATTGAAAGCTATGACCTGAAACAGGTATTTGTATTCCAATGTTCACAGCAGCATTATTCACAACAGACAAAAGGTGGAAACAACCCAAAGTCCATGAGTGGAAGAATGAACTAAAAAAGAAATCTGAGGCACCTGGGAGGCTTAGTAAGTTAAGCATCTAACTTTGGCTCAGGTCGTGATATCATGGTCTTTGGCTTCTGTGTCTCCCTCTCTCTCCGTCCCTCCCTTGCCCACGGGGTGTGTGTGTGGGTGTGGGTGTGTGGGTGTGTCTCAAAGATTAACATTAAAAAATTAAAAATTTTTAAAAAAGATTTAAAAAACTGTCTACTGAGTACCACTTTTCAGTCTGAGATGAATAACAAGATCGAGAGAGAGAGAGAGAGAGAGGAAATGGTCATACAACATGCTTAATGCCACTGAATTATATCCTAAAAATGGTTAAAGTAGTAAATTTTATCACTATAAAACCTGTTGAAATGATTCATTTTAATCTCAAAAGAATTTTTGACAATACAGTATTAAATGGAGAGATACGCCTTATTCTTAAAGACTCACTGTTATAAAGATGTAAAGTCTGAATAAATTGACCGATCTAATAAACGCAGTCTCAAAAATCCCAACAGACTTACTCTGTGAAACTTGACAAGCTGATTCCAAAATGTATAGGGAAATGTACAAGACAGCCAAGGCGCAGTCAGGAAAGAAAAGCAAGGTGGGGGCATATCGGCAATACACTTACAGGAATGAAGACAAGAGGTGTTTAGTGCAGGAATAGAGCAACAGGCTGATGAAGAGAATAGAGCCTAGAATGGATGCAGGCAACATGGACCCTGATTTATGACAGAATGATGCCTCAGCCCAGAGGGGCGAGGACAGGCCTTTCACTGACTGGTGCTCACACAACTGGACAAACACTGGGGGGGGGGAATGAAACTGAATCACAACCTCACTTCGCTCACAAAAATCAATCTCAGATGGATTACAGAACTAAATGAGAAAGGCAAAACCATAAAGCTCTTGGAAGATACTATCAGAGAATATCTTCAAGAACTTTCAGTAAAAGTCTCTTTAGACAAGACACAAAAAGGATTAACTACCAAAAAATGGATAAATCTGACTACATTAAAATATCTATTCATCAGACACACCCTTATCAGAGTGAAGAGATGAGCCACAGAATGGCAAAAGAAACATGCAACGTATGAAGCCATCAAGGATTCATATCTAGAACTTATAAAGAATACCTGCTAGTCAACAAGACAAAGATCATTCAACAGAAAGATGGGCAAATCACTTTAATAGGTACTTCATAGGAAAAAGTCTAAATTGCCAAAAACAAATGACCAAGGGCTCACCTTCATACTAGGAACCGAGGAAATGCAAACCAAAACCACAATGAAAAATTACAATAGTTAAGTGTTGGCCAGAATATGGAGAAACTTCATTCTTTGCAGGCAGGAGATCAAGTTGGTACAAGATTTTTGGGCAACTATTTGGTAGAATCTACAAAAACTGAACACATACACTTGCTATGAGCCAACATTTGTATGCCCAAGTATTAGACTGAACCATATGAAATCATTAATATTTCACTATTTAATCCACAAAATTAGTACTTTCACCATGGTTCAAGCTAACAGATTTTCAACAGAAATGCATGCATGAAAAGACAATTCAAGAACGCTCAACATGGCTTTATTTGCAGTTGGTCCAGACTGGAAAGAGGCAAACATTCATCAACAGAAAAGTGATAAACTGTGGTATAATCCTACAATGAGATGCTATATAGTAAAAGAGAACTACAGCTATATGCAACATGTGCGATTATTAACAAACAAAACATTGAGGGAAAAGGTCAAGACACACAAAAAATGCAGTATGATTCTACGTATATGAAGTTCAAAAACAGTCAAAACTTAATCATTTATGAGTGCATACAAATACAAAAGTGGTAAATCTAAAGAGAAAAACCAGGAAATGATTACCATACAAATCAGAGAGTTTCCCTGAAGGGGGGAGTGGGTAGTGATCCAAAGGAATTGGAGGGAGGGGAGTTGTGGGCAGGGGCAGTGTTCTACTATCTGAGCTTGGTGGTGCTTGCACAGGTACCCGGCTCTATTATTATATTACTGATTACTGCACACTTGTGTTTTGTGCACACTGAGGCTTAAGGGTCATCCACAATTGAAGGTTCAAAACAGTGGTTATAAGAACAGCTTGTTCTGGGGCGCCTGGGTGGCTTAGTCGGTTAAGCGTCCGACTTTCGCTTAGGTCATGATCTCGCGGTTCGTGGGTTCGAGCCCCACGTCGGGCTCTGTGCTGACTGCCAGCTCAGAGCCTGTAGCCTGTTTCAGTCTGTGACTCCCTCTCTCTCTGACCCTCCCCTGCTCACGCTGTCTCTCTCTCTCCTAGAAATAAATAAAACATTAAAAAAAAAAAAAAAAAAAAAAAAAAGAACAGCTTGTTCTTCTCCAGCCTGCGGTAAACTCTGTCCTTTCCGCCACCTCTAGCTCACAGCACTGTTCCCATTCTCTCCTAGCATTATTTATATGTAAAGGAGACTGGAGTCTCACATCTGTCTCTACATATGCGCTATTCCTCCAGGGGGAGAGAAAGCACACTGGGAATTGACGTCAGACCCAATTCCATTCCACACAACTCTAAAAATGATTCTTTGCATAAACACTTCAGGAAGCGGACTTTTTGGTCTCAACACCCACTCTGTAGCTCCCAAGGATTTTAAAAACATGAAACAAGTTTTTAAAAGCTTTGCAAGCGCCATGCCTCTGTAATCAAATAGGAGCAGCAAGGGGCAGAGCTCCCACGGTCTCATGCCAAGACCTCCTTCGGTTAGGGGGCCTCTCAGTAGCACATTTCAATCCTTGACCTCAGTCTGGCCTTTTCTGGCCAGGCATACTACAGAGGTCTGATTACCTAGATTTGGTTCTGGGTACATGTGGTCTCCCAGAAACCTGGGTAGTAACTAACACCCAACTACAACCACTTAGCTTTAAGCTCCACTCATCACACAATCCATATGCAAATTCTATTTAAAATAATGTTTTTGGGAAGATACCACTGCAAAATCATACTAAGTGAGATAACAGTCCATTTAAAACTATGTAGCCTTTTCATCCTTTGTGAGAAGCAGCTGCTGATTTTCTTTTTCCAGAAAGCAGTTAATGAACAACTAATACATATAAGGACAAAGGCTTCCAGTGGAAAATGATTAGGTATGATCAAGGGCAAGTTCTTTATCAGAGAAGCAATAAGTTATTTAGAAAAGGAGCACCCAAAATGAACAAAATAAAAGGCAACCAATGGACTGGAAAATATTTGCAAAGTATGTAACTGATAAGGAGTTAACACCAAAAACATGTAAGAAACTCCTACAACCCAACACCAAAAAACTCCAAATAATCTGGTTCTTTAATTAGCAAAAGACCTGAATAGACACTTTTCCAAAGAAAATCTATCAATGTCCAACAGGTACATGAAAAGGTGTTCAGTGTCGCCAATCATTAGGAAAATGCAAGTTATAACCATAATGAGCTACCACCTCCTCTCACATCTACTAGAATGGCTATTATTAAAAAGATAAGAGATAAAAAAACGACTAGCCAGGATGTGGAGACAAAAGAAACCCTGTGGACTGTTGGTGGGAATGTAAATTGGTACAGTCATTATGGAAAACAGTAAGGAGGTTCCTTAAAAACTTAAAGTAATTACAAGATGATCCAGCAATCCCACTTTTGGGTATGTATCTGAAGGAAGGGGAGTCACTGCCTGGGAGAGATACCTGCACTCCCATCATCACTGCAGCATTCTTCACAACTGCTAAGACACAGAAACAACCTAAATGTTCATCAATGGAGGAAATGTGGTTTGTATGTCACACACACACACACACACACACACAGAAGGAAACCCTGCTATTTGTGATAACATGGATTAATCTTGAGGGCATCTTGCTAAGTAAAGTAAGTTTGATAGAGATAGACAAATAGTGTATGATCTCCCTCATAGGTGGAATCTTAAAAAGTCGAACTCCTAGAAACGGTGTAATCGTGGCTCCCAGGGGCTGGGGTCATGGGAAGATGTTAGTCAAAGGGTATAAATTTCAGCTATAGGATGACTACTTTCAAAGGACCTCAAGTGCAGCAGGATGACTACAGTTAACAATACAGTATTGTTCACTTGAACTCTAAAAGGGAAGATCTTAAATGTTCTCAACATAAAACAACAACAACCAAAACCAGTTAACTGTGAGGTGATGGGTGTGCTAACAAACCGTGTTGTGGTTATCCGCACAATATACACATACACGAAATCATCACATTGTACACTTTAAACTTACGTAACATTATGTGTCAATTCCATCTCAGTAAAACTGGGAAAAAATTTATTTAAACAATCAGAAGAACCCTCCATCAGAGGGCTAGATTCAGATCTAGGCTCCACCATAAATTAGATGGGGGACTCATACTCATTTAAGTTTTTTATATCTCAATTTCTTCTTCTGTAAAATAAGGAGACTACCATTTTCCTCAAAGAGTTATAATGAGGATTGAATGAAAGGGTTCATTTAAAGAAAACTTGTAAAGTATAGGGGTACCTGAGTGGCTTAGTGGGTTAAGCGGCCGACTTTGGCTCAGGTCATGATCTCATGGTTCATGGGTTCCAGTCCTGCGTCGGACTCTGTGCTGACAGCTCAGAGCCTGGACGCTGCTTTGGATTCTGTGTCTCCCTCTCTCTCTGCCCCCTTTCCCGCTTGTTCTGTCACTCTCTCTCTCTCAAAAATAAATAAAAGCAGTAAAATATCTTTTGCAATAAATAAATAAATGAATAAAACTTATAAACTATAAAGGATGACACATATTGCTTTAACATTAGAAGGAATCCTTGATTAACTCTGTAAAATGTGAGAACCTGACAGAAAAGAACCCTGGAGCATTAAGGGTCCATTAAAATCCATTCTTTTTTTTAATTTTTTAATGTTTGTTTATTTTTGGGAGAGAGACAGGGTAAAAATAGGGGAGGAGCAGTGAGCAGAGAGAACAGGAAAAAAGTGAATCTGAAGCAGGTTCTAGGCTCTGAGCTATCAACAGAGGCCAACGCAGGGCTCAAACCCACGGACCGCAAGATCATGACCTGAGCCAAAGTCAGACGGGTAACCAACTAGGCCACTCCGGTGCCCCAGATTTGTTGTTTTCCACGAAGATTGGTGTTTACTGTCAATTCAAGTTATGTCCAACATGTAGGACAGAAGGGTTACAATATTAACTATCCAGAGTCCTCAATTAGCAATGAATTAGCAGTATCCACTAAATGTCACCAAAATGAGTCTTCTGTGCATCATCAAAGCCCTTTGATGAAGTACCTATTTGGTGAATCCTCAACTTGGGTATACAAAATTCTTGTGGGCATGTCTCTGTTACTAAACTTGTAACTGAGGTCAGGAAATGACATTAGCACATGTAAAATACAGAAAGGAAGTATTCTAACAACATCAGAGTTCAGAGAGGAAGAAATCACTGGGGGCTGCAGTGGTTGAAAACATTTCCTAGAGATGGTAAAAGTTGTAAAGAACAGAGGGAAAAAGGCAGAAGAACGTGGTTTACAGGGGAACCAGGAGAAATATCTCTCAGTCTCAAGAGACATGTGTGTGGAGAATAGCGAAGAGAGAGTCTGAGGGCTGATAATGGAGGACCCAAATTAAGAGCATCTGAATTTTGTGCATCACGAATCTACTCTAGGCTTTTCAGCCACAGAGTCAAAGGATTAAGAAGTGGGCCTCAGAGAGCGGGGGAGCCACAATGGCCGTGCGGAGGGAAGGCCGGGAGCGGGCACCCCGCTCTGGGAGGCAGTGCCGGCTGTGAGGGAGCGATGGCACCCTGAGCTGGGGTGGCAGGTGGGAAGAAGAAAGCGAAGTCTCAGGCCTTTTTCAGAGGAAATCAGAGGTACCAAGACTTCTAACCCAGTGAACGGGAGCAAAGAGGGGGCTGCAGAGCGAAGAATCAGTTTGGGGGAGATGAAGAGAAGACGGCAGCTTGCATTTGACACCTAACCTTTTACACTTTGGAACTGAAAGAAGGCCCAGTGACTGGAACACCAGGAGTTAACAGNCCCCCCCCCCCATAAATCCCTCCTCATCCTGCAGATTCCAGCCCCTAATCATTTCCGTGGGACGGGTCCTCGCATTCTGTGCCCTCAGAAACCAGTGCGCCCCCTGCAAACACTGCACAACCGTAACCTGTGAGTTAGGAGCCAACGCTATAGAAGGGGCAGTTGCATCTGCCTCACTCACTCAGCACCCCAAACCAGGCCACGCAGGCCGTGCACGGCAGGTGCACAAGCCTGCACGACAGAAGATGCAATAAGAGGAGGGAGGGGGAGGAGGCAGGGGAGGAAGGAGGAGAGAAGAACGGAGCGGAGAGGAGCGAAGAGCACAGGTGAGGTGCGGGAGGACACCTAAGGTACTGAGCGGCGGGAGCACGTGCAAGAAGGGACGGAAGGAGCACTAGAGAGGTTGTACAGGAGTCAAAGCACAGCTTTGAAACTGAGGGAGGGTGAACGTTAGAAGCCACAGAAAGGCTGTGAGGCGGCTTCAAGACAGAGAGAAGGTAACACCATGAGCAGGTTCAACGGTTGTACCAGAGAGTACATGTATCACAGCAGAGGGTGTCTGTGTGGGGACACGGAAAAAGTCCTAGTCCAGCCTCCCCTTCTCAGTGACCTTCCCCGCAGTGCATCCAGCTGCCTGGGCAAAGCCCCACAAGTCCTAGGACAGGAAGGATGTGAACTTGCTTTCAGGCATCTATCGGCTGGAAATGACAATGACGCACATGGCTGTAAAAATAGAGCTCTCTGGCAAGGGCCAGTGTGAAGTTCAGGAACATCACAGAGAAACCATCTCCATGTTCCATGTTTAAGAGCTCTCATTCCTCAAATGTCACTGAAAATTCCCTGGTAAACAAACGCAGTCAAGAATCCTCTAAGACTTCACGGGGATAATGGGATCAATTAAAACCAATTATCCTGCGACCTCCAAGTCACAGTGGGACGGTACTAAAGTGGAGAAAACTGTTGGCCGTGACCACGGCTGAGTAAAATGTGTCATAAACAGAGGCCATGGAACAGCAACAATGGCTGAGCCAGGTTATGAATTTAATACTTTTAAAGCAGCATGCAGAACGTCTTCTTTATTTCCAAAATGTAATAAATTTTGATTCGGTCCATTTCCTCATATCCCCCTGAGCAACACGCATGAGGCCCAAGATCCCTTACAGCTGAGCACTCTGAGCTCTGTGAAGACGGAAGCGGAGTAGGTCTGGACCAGCGCAGTATCCCTGGCGCCTGTACCGTACCGGGCACACAGCAGGCACTCCCGTGGCGTTCGCTGAAGGAAAGCGTGCTCACCAGCGGCACCCAGGATGCCGGACAACCTCGAGTACCAAGTGTTAATAAAGATGAAGACTAGCTCGCTGTAACTGCCAAGAATTTTTCTCTTAGCTTCTAGCCCCAGGAGGACAATCTATTTCCTCTAAAATGTCCTACAATGAACATCAGATCACACCGTAATAAATCTACTAAAATATCTCTAAATAGCAAAATGAGTTCAAGCTCCAGCAAACTATTAATTTTGAGCAAGGCAAGACCATTCACCGTAACAAAGATCTGACTTATTTGGATATTTTATAGAATGAAAGATTAAAGTATGGGAGTTGTCCAGAGCAATCAACTTAATTATTCCTGGATCCAACTACTGTGATGAGAAGGTACCACTCCCTTCAGGACTGTGAGTGCACTCCTGCTACCGGGAATGGATCAGAGAACACAAGGAGCACAGAGAACGACAAGAATCTCATTGAAAAGCAAACCAAAACTCTACATGGATATCCCTTGCTTTTTCTCAATTCACAGACAAAATGTTCCAGACAATTAAGTTCAGTTCTGCAAGACCGTATGTACAGAATTTCTCTGAGAATCTGTCTTTTAAATCCATTGTAGCCATAATTTTTATAATAAAAAATTTTTTAAAACAAATACTATAGTATATACATACACACACATATATATCTTCTATTGTACTTGGATGTAGACTACAGCAGCAAGCAGCCATAAAACACATGGTTAGAAGAGTTAACTCTCAAAGTCCCCAGCAGCAGAGCAGAATGATACTCTGAACCTCCTGCCCCCCAACCAAGCACTCTTGTCTAATATTACCTTTTGCATCAAAACATGGGAGCCCCAATACTCTGCCTCTAGCTTTGTGGCTAAGACAAGTCACTTAACTCAGTCTCAGAGGTTTTACAGGATCTCCACAGGGTTTTGACTGCAAACCACTAAAATCCCTCTCAACTCTAAGAAAGGTCATTGCCCAGAAAATAGTTTCATCACAAGTGTAAACACTGCACAATGCTGATTCTACTTTTCTCAAAACTACTGCTGCTCATTACTAGATACATTTTCACACTGAAAGACAACTCTGCACTGGAGGTAACAAATACCCTAGGATCTGCTTCTATATTGCCATGGTTTGGGCAATTAGAAAGTCTGCCTTCTCAGGGGGGCCTGGGGGGCTCAGTCAGTTAAGCATCTGACTTTAGCTCGGGTCATGATCTCATGATTCACAACTACAAGCCCTGCATCGGGCTCTGTGCTGACAGCTCAGAGCCTGGAGCCTGCTTCAGATTCTGTGTCCACCTCTCTCTCTCAAAAACAAATAAACATTAAAAAAAAAAAGTCTGTCTTCTCATACTGAGCATAGACGAGGATATGTATTTGTCAAGAATGCCAAAAGCAAAATAAGATAATTCAGTTCTCTGAATTTGCTGATGTCAAGGAACTATTAAAAGCCAAGATATTATCAGGGTTATTCTGACATTGTTAAATATGGACAGGGTTAGGGACATTTTGTGGGCTTGCATGCTTGAAAAGTGTTCAATTTTTACAGGGCTTCTTTAATTCTACATACTTTATCAATATGAAGCAGAGAATTTGGAAATAGGTCGCACGTGTTACCTAGAGAGCCTAGAATCACCACACAGATCCATTCTCAAGTCAAGTGACAGCACACACAGAAAACCCAGACAGCGTCTTCCTTCCCACTGCTCCGGTCAGACCTCACTCACCACTGGCGGCACTCTCACCGAGCCTCGATGCAATCTCATCATGCTTTTCAACCTGGCGCTCCAGTAAGCCACTACCGATTGACCAGAAGCGTCAAGTGAACAGAAATCGTGTGCCTACTTTGTTAAACCAGTACGTGGGGTGAACACCCAGGACTGGTAATGCCACCTGGTGAAGCCCAATCCACGTAACATTTAATTCTCAACAACTTATCTTGATAAAAACCTACCTGTTCCTTTATATAAAACCCATCATTTAGAAAACTAAGAAATCAAGGGAGGCTGCTTTTTACTTTTTATAACAATAAGTTTAGGTTTCCTTTGTAAATTTGACTTTTAAAATAACAGCTTATACAAAATATTTTAAGAACACATCTGTAACAAAGAATGAAATCATTCTGAGCCTAGATGGCTCAGTCAGTTGAGCACCTGACTCTTGACTTCGGCTCGCGTCACAATCCCAGGGTCATGGGATTGAGCCCCGTGTCAGGCTTGGCACTGAGCATGGAGCCTGCTTAAGGTTCTCTGTCTCTCTTCCCCTCCACTTCCGGCACTAAGCGTGGAACCTGCTTAAGGTTCTCTTTCTCTCTCTCTCTCTCTCCTCTGTCCCTCTCCCCTACTCATGCGTGCTCCAAAATAAACCATTTTTAAAAAGAATGGACTAGAAGAGAATAGAAAGTATGAGAATGAATTACACTTAGTAAAAATAAGTATTTTTTGAAACTTTGACCCCCATTCTGTGTGTGCATGCTGAGTTGTGCTGTAGAAGTTATTTTAGTATTTTTTATTTGAAAGAAAGAGAGGACGCGAGCGAGCAGGGGAGGGGTGGAGAGGGAGGGAAACACAGAACCTGAAGCAGGCTCCAGGCTGTCAGCACAGAGACCAACGTGGGGCTCGAACCCAAGAACCGTGAGGTCATGACCTGAGCCGAAGGCAGACACTCAAACGAATGAGCCACCCAGGCACTCATAGAAGGTATTTCTCATTCTCTGCTGGAGATAAAGAAATAAATCTGGAAGCCACTCTTTTAAAAAAAAATCCTATTAGGAAAGCCCGGCGGCAGACCAGGTCGCTGGTGCGGCAGTTACTGTGGAGCAGCATTTGAACCAGAGCGGCAAGGGCTGCGAACAGGAGCTGCAGGCGCCTGGGGCCGGCCTTGCCGCCTCGTTACGATGACCAGCGTGATTAAGACGGTGTACACCATGCAGCCCCCCGCTGTGCAGAGCGGCGGCCTGCCTACAGACACACAGACCCGAGCCCCTTCTAAGAGCCTATTACCAGTCAAATCCAAAGAAGTGGATATTTCCAGGCTTCATTCAGGAGGTTCAGAGAATGATGTTATGAAAATCATCAAACCAAGACGAGAGAACGGGCAAGTAAAAGCTGCAGACACTGCCATCAGAAGGAATGTGAGAAAGAGCTACAAGCCAGTGAGCAAGCAGAAATCAGAGGAGGAGCTCAAGGATAAGAACCAGCTCTTGGAGGCCGTCAACAGGCAGCTGCACCAGAAGTTGACTGAAACTCAGGGAGAACTGAAGGACCTGACCCAAAAGGTAGAGCTGCTGGAGAAGTTTCAGGATAACTGTCTGGCAATGTTGGAGAGCAAGGGCCTCAACCCAGTTTTAGGCAGCGAGACCCTGGCGTCACGGCAAGAAGCCACCACAGATCACGCGGACTCTATGTTGCTGTTAGAAACTTTACAAGATGAGCTGAAGCTTTTTAACAAAACAGCCAAAAAGCAGATGGAGGAGTTACAGGCCTTAAAAGTANAGACTACAAAAAAAAAAAAAAAAAATCCTATTAAATAGCAAATTAGGAAATAAAAATACATCCCACAACTTTCAGAGAATTTCTACTTTAGAGTTGAGCCATGCACACAAAAAGCCATCTACTGCTTCTGTATATTTCCATTTTTTCTTTAAAGTTTTTATATTGTCATTATAATTTTAAAGGACCGGGGTGCCTGGGTGGCTCAGTTGGTTAAGCATCCAACTTTGGGTCCGGTCATGATCTCCTGGTTAATGGGTGCAAACCCTGCTTGGTGCTGATGGCTTGGAGCCTGGAGCTGCTTCGGATTCTGTCTCTCACTCTCTCTCTCTGTCCCTCCCCTGCTTGTGCGCGTGCTCTCTCTCTCTCTCTCAAAAATCAACATTAAAAACATGTTTTAAATTTAAAAAAATAAACAGGACCAGAAGAAGACATACAGACAGATACCTACCTTTTAGGAGCTTACTACTTAAGATAGACAATACCAAATAAACTTTAAATACCAAATAAACTATTCAGCCAATAGAATAAAGCAATTATGCCAAAATATAAATAAAAAGTAGGAAATTAATTTTAATCAGAGTTGGCAAAACATGCTCACAAAATCTATTATAATTCTGTTTAATCAGCCAATTGGCATTATTATTGGTTCCTGGAGTATATTTTGTGATCCAAGAAGAGGGAATGACTTTATAAACTAACACCTTTTATGATTATTTTCATCACCCTTCAAAAGGGTGTTAATTCAATAGATGAAGCTCTACCCGGGCTAATATATGCATCAACCTATTAAATTATAGGACTAGTTTCCTACTTGGAATGCTGGGAAAAGCTAGGTAGGGGAAACAGACTGGGGCTAGTGACCAATTTTTTAGTGATTCCTATGTTGGGTTTCAATGGGTAATTTTGCTAGTTTATTTGAAATTCTGTTAATTTCCAAAATATTCTCATATTGAAGTGTTAATAGCAAAATATATTCAGAAGAGGTTATGTACGCTTTCTTCTACTAACATATACAATTGCATATTGTATATGTTAGTATACAATTGTGTATGTTAGTATACACATATAACATATAATGTGTTGTATGTGTTAAGAGTAAATGGATTTTTTTAAAAGATTAAGTCAATGTTTACAGGTAAATAATGCATAATTACTGGACAATTGGGCAGAGTAAATGGCCATGAGAATACAGTGTCACAATGACAAAAAGAGGTAATAAGTAGCTCTCCCTTGCTCGACCTGCAAGGAACTCCCATAAAAAAACAAGACCTATAGCCTGAAAAATGGTATGGCAGACTAATCGGAAGGAAAGTAGTAGAAAAGAGTAGCATTACAGGAACAGCAATCTACCTCTGAGAAAACGCACAGGTGTAAGCAAGCCAGGCACGCAGACTAGGTGGGAGAGACTACATAAGATGAGGCAGGCTGTGGCTCCCATGCTTTGAACTCCAGTCGTTCTGTAAAGGACGCTTACTGGGGAGTTCAGAGGCATCCACGTGAAAACAGACCTAGCACGGTTTTAAAAAAAGGATTCCATCTTCCTGCAATGCATCAAACAGCTAAGACAGGAGTCTGCCAAGCAGTGAGCCCTGCCAATTCACATCAGAAACTAATGACAGAAGAAAGCAAGGCTGTGTGTCAAGTGACTCTGAGATCACAGGTCTTTGAAGTAAAGAGAGATTTTCCATTTCTTGTCAACTTAAAATTTGGCACATCAGAAGCAAAAGATAAAGGGAAGCACAGAGTGGAATATAAACAATGCAGTCAAAACTTAAGACTGTTTTTTAATTGTAAAACTGTTTTTCTGGATTATGGCCTATAGACTAAGGAGTTCTTGGAAAGGGTTGGAATTCAGCTCACCAAGACCAAAGTGATGTACTTAGAAAAATTTGCAACTAGGGCGCCTGAATGGCTCAGATGGGTGAACGTCCAACTTCAGCTCAGGTCATGATCTCGTGGTTTTTGAGTCTGGGCCCCACATCAGGCTCGCTCCTGTCAGCGTAGAGCCTGCTTCGGAGGCTCTGTTCCCCTCTCCCTGTCCCTCCCCTACTCACACACACTCTAATGTAAATAAAACATTACTTAAAAGAAAAAACTTCCAACTAAAAGATTTTAAACTAAAACCTGAAAGAGGAGGGGAAAAAAATCCTAATAAAAATCATGAAATCCGAAATTCTGGTACAAAAGATTTAATATTCTAAACCATACATAAGCATTACATAATGTTTAATATCAAGAGAATTACCAGGAGAGTATCAGGAGAAATACAAATAATATCAGGAGAAAACAAAGAAGCTTAGAAATAAAAACCAATTACCTCAACTATCAATGAAGCATTTAATTTGCTATGTTAAAAGAAGGTGGCAAATAAAAAGCAAGAGCAGGCACTTTTCCGTACGTACTCCTTCTGCTCAGTCCAGTTAAAAACCCTGGACACTATGAAGCAAACACGAGACAACTCCTAAGGGCAGAGAGAGGGCGGCAGACCAGCTAGCAACCTCAGGACCCCAGGAACAACACTTTTCGAACAGTAACCACTCCACTGTAACAGTGATGTTTTTCTTTCTTTTATTTTTTTAATGTTTTTTATTTATTTCTGAGAGAGAGACAGCATGAGCAGGGGAGGATCAGAGAGAGAGGGAGGCACAGAATCTGAAACAGGCTCCAGGCTCTGAGCTGTCAGCACAGAGCCCGACGCGGGGCTCGAACCCACGAACCACGAAATCATGACTTGAGCCGAAGTCGGACGCTTAACCGACTGAGCCACCCAGGCGCCCCTCTTTTTTTTTTTTTAATGTTTATTTTTAAGAGACAGAGCCTGAGCCCAAGTGGGGGAGGAGCAGAGAGAGAGAGAGACAGACAGAGATACAGAATCTGAAGCAGGCTCCAGGCTCTGAGCTGTCAGCACAAAGCCCGATGTAGGGCTCAAATTCATCAACTGTGAGATCAAGACCTGAGCTAAAGTCAGATGCTCAACCGACTGAGCCACTCAGGTGTCCCTCTAGCAGTGACATTTCAGCTTAGCTGGGCCACAGTACCCAGATATTTCACTGTTGCTGTGAAGGGAATTTTTTTATCTTAGGTTAATATTAGTCAGTAGACTTTTGAGTAAAGCAATTACCCTTCATGATGGGGGAGGAGGGGAGCCTTGTCCAATCAGTTGAAGACCTTAGAAGAAGAGTGAGGTTCCTTCAAAGAGAGAATTCTGCCTCCAGGCTGCCTCTGGACTCCGAGCTACAACATTAACTCTTCCCTGTGTCTTCAGCCTGCCAACCTACCTTGCAGATTTCAGACTTCCCACTCCCCACAATTGTGAATCAATCTCTTAAATTAAATCACTCTAATACACTCCCACTCCCGCCGCATGCACACATTCTCTATTGGTCTGTTTCTCTGAGTAACCCTAAAACACTAGTCAGACACCCCCCAAAAGAGTGTCGTCCATCTATTCCTCTGACAACAAATGTTCAGTGGGAACCTAGACTTCCACCTTCACTAGACTGCAATCAAGGGCTCCTCCTCCTGGGCTGGATGGTATCAGAGAAGACTGAAGAATAGGGAGTCAGGACTTACAAACCTGCTGCGCAGTAACGAGTCTTCTTTCTCCACTATCAACCCTGTGGTATCAGTGGCGACCACACGGGGAGCCTGGACTTCCACTCTCCCCAGCAGAAATGAGGCACCCCTCCTCACACGTGCTGCAGTGATGTCAGAGAAGGCCTCGTGGAGTCAGCACTTCCACTACTGTCCAATGGTACCACCGCCCACGGTGTCAGTGGAGGCCACGTGGGGAGCAGTGACAAGGTACCCCTGCACTCAGTCAAGGTGCTGTCAGCAGAGGTCTAGGAGCAACCTTGAACGCCTGCTGCCACACAGCAGTAACATCCGCCCTTGCCCACCCTCCTCAGCTGTCAATGGAGACCAAGAAGGGAACCTGGAGTTCCAACTCCATCGGGCAGGAACAAGGCAACCTCTCAAAGAAATTCACTGCAGGACACCTCCATAATTCAGCTTCTGAAAACTAAAGACAAAGAAAAAAATCTCAAAAACAACCAGAGAAAAATGACACCTTGCCTCTAAGGGAAAAACAGGTCAGAGGACAGCAGATTTCTTATCAGAAACCATGGAGGCCAGAGAAAGGGGCAGGAGATTGTTCAAGTACTGAAAGAACAGAACTGTCAACCCGCAATGCTATAGCCAGAGGAAAAACATCAGGGAATGACACAAATTCTTAAAATAGAATTAATATAAGAAGGAACTGTGGAAAATTAGGAAGGATGAAAGAACAGAAGAATTAGGATACGGATAAAAACAATAGATTTTTCTGTTCAAGTTTTCTAAATTTTTGTTTACAGGTTGAAGCAAAAATTTTAACTTGTTTCGATGCAGTTCTCAACATACACAGAAGAAATATTTAAGACCGCTGTAAACACAGGAGAGTAAATGGATGTAAAGAGACGTCAGATTTCTAACACTTCACCTGAACAGGTACAGCCAGTAGAGAAAATCATTTGGCAGTTTCTTAGCAACTGAAACCTCTATCTACCATATGATCCCACCAATCACATTCTTGGGCAATTATCCCAGAGAAATGAAAACGTGTATCTTCACAAAAACCTGTACACAAAGATTCACAAAAGATCTGTTAGAGCCAAACACTGGCAACAACCGAAATGACTTACAATAGGGGAGTGTATAAACCAACGGCGCTACATCTATACCATGAAACACAACTCAGAAATGAGGAATGGATACACACAACTTGTGTGTAATCTCAAGGGTATTGTATGCAAAGAAAAAAAAAAGGCAGGCTCAAAGGTTACACGCTACAGAATTCCACTTACATAAAATTCTCAAAATACCAAAATTATGGAGATGGAAGACAAAGTAACAGTTCAGGGGTCAGGGATGGAGAAGGTGGCACGCGACTCTAACGGAATGGTACAAAGACGACTCTGTGCCCGTGGAATAGTTCTGTACCTTGATCCCAGTGGTGGAACATGAATCTATATACAGGTGATAAAATGGCACAGAATCATACCAATTCCATGGCTTGGGAATTACACCCCGCTTACAGTGGGAGAGGTTGGGTGAAGGGTGCATGCACCCTTCTCTGTAGGCTCTTTCTAACTTCCTGGGACTCTCTTTCACAATAAGAAGTTTTTTTAATGAAAAGAAACAAAAAAAGCACTGAAGAGCCTCATTTGGCCAGATGGTACAGGTGATTAGAACTGGCTAAACTGTATCCGTAACGAAGGGCATATCTTTCTCCAAACAAACTCAAATAATATAAACTAAAAGGCAAAAATATACAAAAACTTCGTGAAAACCCTTCATCGTGAGAGGAGCAATGGAAAGGACGGAACGCAGAGAGGAGACCTGAAGGAGAATGGAGATGACACTAATCAGAAGGCATCAATCTTGTTAATCTTGTTTTCTACACAAAACAAACTGCCAACCAGTCTTAACAGCAACTGCTATGATATGAAGGCAAGAAACACGAGGCTTGGTTGTGGGTTGGCACCTTGGTAGGTAAGCCTATTCGTTCTGTTCCTAACGGCAGGCAGAGAAAGCTACAGACATCCGGGCTTTGGGGACTTTAAGGATCTCATTAAAACCAGGAGCAGCAAAGTATTTCTTTCAGTCTGGGCCCTGTTAATGAAGACAGACAAGGTTCACCAGCTAACACCTGTGCGGTGCTGGGCCCCACGGGTGATCCAACAGAAAGGACACGAGCCCTGTCCTTCCAGAGCTGGTAACCTAGCACCTTCAGAGGAATATACTAGATCTTGAAGTATCACAGTGCCCGAGTCCCAATTAGTCTAAATGTCTAAATTATCAGGGTTTGGGGAGGCCTCTCTTGAACTGAAGACAACTCAATGAAGGGCTATTTAAGTATTTAAAAAAGTTTTAAATCATCTGCTGTGTACACGCCCTGTGTTCCGTACAGTGGGGGTTTCGAAGAGGAAGGACAGAGACACAAACCCTCATCCTAAGGCAACACAGAACTTAGCAGAGAACAGTCACATAAACATAGGAGAATAAGTGAAGCAGGGAAATAAATGGAAAATGCTCTGCCCAATCAACTAAAATCTAGAAACCCCAACCATTCATCTTCCCCTCAACACTCCATGTTACTTCATACTTCAACCTTTGCAGATGCTGTTCCCTTCCCCTTGGCTGGAATGTTCATTCCCCCTTCCTCTGGCAGCGAGCTCCCAGCCTCCTCCTGAGACCCAGCTCCCATGCCACCGCTGATCTGCAGCTGTCCCCAGACAGAGAAGGAGTCCTTCCTACTTTTTCTGTGCCCCTAACTGCATGTTACGGCACTCACGACACTGTTGAAAAACGTCTGCGAACAGTCTCTCCTGCTAGACTCTAAATTCACTTTTAGGTTTATCGAAATAATACATGTGCACAGCTCCACACTTAACAGAGCACCAGCAGCTCATGAAAAACATTGGAACCTTCCCTGCTCCCTGGTCCAACTTCCCCCAAGGCAGCTAACTCACGAGGCCCCTGGCTTTTTCTCCTGGTAGCTTTTGATTTTACTCAATTATCAAGTAATAATACACAGGAACTTCTTTTGGAACTTGATACATTTTGGTAAGGGCCACTTCTCATCCATCATCTCAGGTGTACTTCAGGGCCTTCTTCGCCATGAAGCCACGTGTATCCTTCAGCTCTGGGGAATTTGCTCACATCCCTTGACAATTTCCTCTCCTCCATTTCATTTGTTCTCTCTGGACCTCCTATTAGCTAGATGCTGGCTCATCTTTCTCCCCTTTCCGATTATCTCTTTGGATTTTGTTTTGTTTTGTCCTGTTATGGTATGGACGATTCCTCCAACTAAATCTCCATGATCATATTCTCAACTTCTAGGAGCTCTTATTTTCAGATGGTTCTTCTTTCAAAGCAGAAGGTCCCCAAACTTTTCTTTTAACCTGTCAGGGAACCCTGATTATAGAAGTTTAACATTCTTTTCTACTTCCTACGTTGTTTTTCCCAGTTCCTTCCCCACCACCACCACCACCATTTTTTCCTTTGGTGGGGACTTCTCTTACAGGAGACTATGCTTTTTGTCACTTTGTATTTTCAACACACAGTCAGGGACAATAAAACATTAAGTGGACAGATGAATGAACCAATAGAGGAACAGGAGGAGAAGCATCTAAAAATGATTATGAAAAAGATGCCAGAAGATTAGAGACTGATATTCTTGTGCTGGTAGGACTCACAGATTGTCGTCTTCTTAGGCCAGGGAACTCAGGCCTGTGGGGAAGGGCCCCGCCAACAGGCGGTATCTGGCACGCTTACTGGATGGACAGGCCCTGCTGCGTGAGCCTCCACAACAGGCAAACTTTTAAATTTTATTTAACATTTTATTTAACTCCACATTGAGATACCACACCTGTCAGAATGGCTAACATTAACAACTTAGGCAACAACAGATGTTGGTGAGGATGCAAAGAGGCTCTTTTTTGCACTGCTGGTGGGAATGCAAACTGGTGCAGCCCCTCTGGAAAACAGTATGGCGGTTCCTCAAAAAATTAAAAATAGAACTACCCTATGACCCAGCAATTGCACTATTAGGTATTTATCCAAGGGATACAGGTGTGCTGTTTTGAAGGGGCACATGCACCCCAATGTTGATAGCAGCACTATCGACAATAGCCAAAGTATGGGAAGAGCCCAAATGTCCATCGATATATAAATGGATAAAGAAGGTGTGGTATATATACACAATGGAGTATTACTAGCGATCAAAAAGAATGAAATCGGAGCCGAAGTCGGACACTTAACCGACTGAGCCACCCAGGCACCCCTAGTTCGAGGTTTAAAAAAAACTTTCTTCCTCATAACCTCATAATAGGTAAACCACTTTTATTTCTTAGAAGCAATCCAGATCTAGTTAGCAGCAGGAAAAGCAAAAGTGGTCTTAGATACCATGACTGAAATGACTTAACTAAGAGGTGAGAAGGCTAAGAGGCAAAAATTGCTGAATAGAAAATTTGTTTTCCAATTTTGACTTGAAGGTTGTTCTTGTGCTCAGTCAGGAAACCCGAGGTCAATGGACAGCATGCAGAGTGTTATTTGTAAAGCACACCAGAGATCTTGGTAGTTCCAAAGACTTGGTATTTATATCCCTTATTAGGGTCTTTAAAAAATAATAATAATAAAAGCACAACATGACTCACTCTAAAAATATTTTTAAATGCTTTTTTCAAAAGAATCCCCTATAATCCAACACCCCCCCCCAAAAAAACCTCACCAACCTGTTTATGTCCCAGACTTCCTTTTCTACAGATATAGATTTTTCCTTAGAAAATCTGGATCATACTATATATAGACTGTTTCACTGTGATTATTTTTAGTTTGAGTTTTCTTGGTTGAAACCCCTGGTGACACCAAGTGGGTGGTGTCCCTTAGGCCCAGGAGTAGAGAATCAGAAAAGGTAGTCTCTTCTCTCAATTTTGGCAATATCTCACACCACAAGATCTGAGCCCACGCTCCCTAACATTGTCCACAATTCAAACACCAAGAGACTGGATTTAAATCTCCCTTCAAGTGTAACCAAAAAGCTCATTTTTTTTTGTTTCCTCAGATTTAATCATTCTTTCTTGCATCAAAAATAACAAAATTGTAGGGTGACATTAACACATGATCGTGAAACAAAAATCTGTTTCATTTCATTAGTCACAGGCTACATATCAGCCAGCTGTTGAGCTAAAAATATGCCTTAGTTTAAATTTTTGTAAAATATGAGTATTTAAGACTCATTTTGAAAGAAATCTGACTTCTTTCAGTTTCTAAGGACCCAGTGAAAGCTTTAGAGAAGAACAAATCAGCACCTCCAAAGCACAAGAAATAAGGTGTGTGTCGGGGCGCCTGGGTGGCTTAGTCGGTTAAGCGTCCGACTTTCGCTTAGGTCATGATCTCGCGGTTCGTGGGTTCGAGCCCCGCGTCGGGCTCTGTGCTGACTGCCGGCTCAGAGCCTGGAGCCTGTTTCAGTCTGTGACTCCCTCTCTCTCTGACCCTCCCCTGTTCACGCTGTCTCTCTCTCTCTCCTAGAAATAAATAAAACATTTAAAAAATTTAAAAAAAAAAAAAAGAAATAAGGTGTGTGGATGTGGGAAGAAATTCAAACTTATTGACAATCATTAGGACATAATTTACATCTTATCAGTAAATCTCTGTTAAGGAAAATAATCCAACTCAGACATAAATATATACGTTCTCAAAGAAAAAACCGGAGATAGATGTCAAAACATCAATAATAAAAGATGTGGTTCTGTCGGGGTAGGAGTGAGCTATGGGGCGTTGGGCACTAATACTTGCAGCTCTTCCTCATCAGCTGTGGAAGATTCTATCAGGGGTGGGGGCTGTGGAGGGATCTTTCCAATTCTCCAACATCAGCATCCCACTCAGGTGGCATCACACAGCACAAGGTGCCCCTGACACACAGTCCTCTCCTTTGGGACAGAAGCGGTATGTAGACTTCCATCTCTGTTCAACGGGTCCCATGGCCAAGGAATCATGTGTCAAGATACATCTATCACATTAAATATTTCATCATGCAACAGGTAATGGCATACCTGAAGTAGCACCTGGATTTCAGGTGTAGTTACAGCAAATTTGAAAGAGATGCTCAGCTATTTCAAGGACCTTGGAAACTCACAAAGTCATTTAAGAAAAAAAATACATACTCCACTCACTTCCTGAGAACTACAGGCTCTCTGACTCCCAGCNTTTTTTTTTTTTTTTTTTTTAAATAGGAGCATGAAGGCCTAGGGAGATAGATTTGATAGGGAAAGATGCCAGGTATTTTTATGGCTTTTCATTTCTTCTAAGAACTGCACTTAAGTAGTTGTCACTCAGAGGCGCAGCTTTTTCTATAGTTTTGTCACCTCCCATCCTTGGTGAATACGTGTTTGTCAACTGAAACTTTACACTGCACTGTAAAACGTGTAAACTCCCAGGTAAAAGTTTTGGTCATTTAATCCCTAAAGATCATGGAAAGTTTACTTTTCTAAATATCAACGTAATAGACTGGAGAATTAATTTTCAAGAAGCATTTTGAACAACTTTGGCTTAAATTCTTAGTGATTTCAATATCTCATTCTACTACACCTGTTAGAGCAATCTGAACCTGCTCGCTTTGGTACTCAGGCAATAACAATCCGCAAGGGTATCTACAGGACAATTTATTTTCTCCTGTAGTAAAGACTTCCAACTCTGAGAGCAGGAGGTGGGGGGGCACCTGGGTGGCTCAGCTGGCTAAGTGTCTGACTCTTAGTTTCGACTCAGGTCATGATTTCATGGTGGTTTGTGAGTTTGAGCTCCATGTTAGTTCAAGCGCAGAGCCTGCTTGGGATTCTCTTTCTCCCTCTCTCTCTTTGCCCCTACCCCACTTACAAAGTTCTCTCTCTCTCTAAATAAATGAATAAACTTTAAGAAAAAAAGAGAGTAGGAAGGAAGACTGAGAAAAAGAGGACAGAAAAGGGAGTGGGGACCCTGGTGATTTCTACAGACAAATAAACAAAGTAATTGCTACTTTAAACACCAGCTCTAGAAGCTTAAAGTAACTTCTTAAAAAATTAATGCTCAGCTATTTATAGCCTATTCAATCCTGTTACATCAGAGAATGATCTGTTACGTGCAAACATACACTCCAACGACATGCCACATGACAGAGACCGTACGTGGCTTTGGACGTAAGAGGACTTGTGCAGAGCACACTGGGGCGTCCCGCACGTAGCCTCTTACACTCGGCCAACCTCGGTCAGGTGACAACCTCTCTGAGCACATCAGCGGCTCTATGGTACCTTGAGTTCCCTTCTAAATTCAGAATTCTTTCCCCCGGTTAAAGGGAAAAGCAGGGAGTTGAGGAACAAAATAAGGAAAGCTTTGACTCAATACCTCGTCAATTCTGTTGTAACACTTGCTATGAAGACGCAAATCTGTTCCAATGCAATGGATAAATTAGGGAACAGTTGGAGCATAATTCAGTTTTTGTTTTTGCTTTTGCTCATGTGGCATTTGCTCCACGAGAAACACGAAGTGAATCCGGAAAACTGCATTCGGCTGAACTGATCGGGGCAGGACGCCAAGCGCACAGGAGCACACACCGCTGTCCCCCAGCTTCTGGGGTGCATGTGTGCTCCGAGCCACACACATCCCCGCATCTGGGGTTAGGACTTTCTGTCCTACTGCAGAGCACCCTCTCCCTGCCGCACAAGCGGCAGCCCTTCCAGCACCACAAGCAAACTTCAGGTCTTTTTCAGGGTCAACTCCCACATGCTTGTAGTACTTAGGGACTGTTAGCTGCTTAGCGTATGTGAAATGGTGCTACCATTTTTTATAGGCTCATTTTTTTTTTTTTTAGGAGTCACGAAGTTTTTGAGTACTGTATCCATAATCCCAGTTTTCCCATTAAGCCTTGTGGGTTTTTTTTTTTTCCTCTTTTTACTACACAATGATTTTTAGCAATTGTGTATCACATTACAGCAGAACTGACTGTATCACTGTCTGGGGAAAAGTCATCAACGAACACTTGCATTTTTTTAAAGATAACATATGGACAAGCTTCTTATGAGTCTGCTTATGCATGAAGTTAAAAATCAGAGAAAAGTCTCAGTTCCCTCCTGAACAGGTGTTGGTTACTCCTTCCTGTAGCTCCCACATCAGGTTATCAGATTGGAGTCAGAAGGAAAGCATTCTCTTTGAAAGAGCCAACAAAACACTGCATTTGTAAAGTAATGAAGATGAGACACTAAATGTATCTTTTCAATCCAGAGCTTGATTCTGGCAGAAAACCTGGCATGTTCCAGTCTAAGAATGCCACCTGTTCGATAATGACATATTCAAAAGCTATTCAATGCCTACTATGAAAGAATATGGAGCAAAAAAATATTTCTGCAATATACTTCTAACACTGTGTTAGAAATCACAGAGCCTTTACACTTATTCTGGATAAACTCGGAGGTTAAGGAGGCTAGCAGAGTAAAGAAAGTCATGCATGTTTTCTAGTTTGCATGGAAACTAGAACACCAAATCACTTAGCACCAAAGTGGAAGGCTGGCTAAAACCTGTCACTCGGCGCCAATAGGCAGATAGCAACGGCGCTGCTATTGAGCATGCTCAGAAAAGACATGGAATATAATTATTTTGCCTTCTTGAAAGAACCTAAACTTAAAACTAGGACTCATACCTGAAGTGACAAAAGTTAACATAGTACAGCACGTGCTCCTATACACTGGGCCAAGTTATCTGGCCACTGTAGACATGATCCCAGTACCATTTTTTTATTAATGTATTTTTATTTATTTTTGAGACAGAGAGTATGTGTGCATGCATGTGAGAAAGGGAGGGGCGGGGGGGAGAGAGAGGTAGAGAGGGAGGGAGGGAGAGAGAGAGAGAGAGAGAGAGAGAGAGAGAGAGAGAGAGAGAGAGAGAGAGAATCCCAAGCAGGCTACATATTGTCCATATTGTCAGCACGAAGCCTAATGCGGGGCTCAATCCCACAAACCAAACGGTGAGATCATGACCTGAGCCAAAATCAAGAGTCAGACGCTTAACCGACCGAGCCACCCAGGAACCCCCTGGCACCATTTCTTAAAAAACTACAACACTTAAAAATAAGTGACATTATATATATATGTGTGTGTGTGTGTGTGTACGTGTATACACACACACACACACACACACACAAGAAAAAAGTAAAAAAAACAAAAAAAAAACCCTACCAAAATGCTAACAGTGGTTCAGTATTTGGGTAAGAAGATTATAGAGGACTTTTTATCAATAGCTTTCATTATTTTATACAATGAATGCATATTACTTTTGTCACCAGGGGAAAACCACTAGCTTTTTAAACAGCTGACTAGAAGACACAAATCCCTGACCCTCAGTGACACAGAATTCACAGTAAGCCGTCAAATGTCTCTTCTACTTTCCAAAGGGTGAAAGGTGAGCAGCCTGGATTTGGAGGGCACTTGCCCCACCAGGCAAGCCACGTCAGAAAGAACTTTGCAGAAAACTCTCCAACATAGGAAGGTGGATGACTGTACACACTCTGTAGATACATCTGACATGTTTGTCCCTGTTTTTATCAGACAGTATTTTGATGACTCCTAAATGTATTCTGAAAAATCTTCGCTTTCTGGGTAAAGCTAACATAGAGCCACTTAACTAAATGTAACAATGTCTGGCGGCACAGGGTATGGAAATAGGATCTAACCACAGACACCCAGTAACCAAAAGCCTAAGAAATGGGCAAAAGGCCACTGCAAATTTTTTAGCAGCTTTCTCTCAACATCGCTGTCCCAGGGATGAGGAATGTTTGTTTTCCACTCAGAAAGCAGGCCCAGCACTGTCCCAGAGGCTCTGCTGAATAAAGAAAAAACCAGGACTCTCTTCACAGCACGCACAGGCTGATGGGGAATGACAGGACATACATTATCAGAAACACATAAATAACATAAGACAAAATTAAATGGCTAAATGAATGGTACAGGTAAGTATTTAAGGCATTTAAAGGAGCACAGCTCACTATGGTTTTAAACAGCCGGAAAAGCCTACCAAGAGGAAGAGAGTTTTGATGGCAGGAGGAAGGAGACCAAGGTGGTGCAGGGGAGGTCATCAAAATAAGCAAAGTTATTGGGATGGAAAAGGCAATGATGAGGGTGAGCAGACAAAACTCAAGTTGGAGAACAAGAGAAGTAAGGACGGAGAGATTCATGCAGATTATAAAACCTCTTTAGGGTTCCCTTACCTCTAATCCATGTGATAGACCATTATCGGATTAAGAACATTTGTGTGAAAACCCATGTACCAGATACTGTGCTAACTATGACAGATATCTCATCTCTTTATAATGTTCCGAAGTGGGTGTCATTATTCCCAGTTTCTAGATAGAAACTAATATTAGTGGAACAGTTTGCCCAATGTCACCAAGATAACAGACCTGGGATTTGAACTCAGGCCTACCTGACTCCTAAGTCCATGCTCCTTTTTACTACTAGCTCCATGTCACTTCTGCCTAAAACATTGCTGGACAACATTACTCTGAATCTGTATCTTCCTCTACTGTGCTGTGTACACCCACCCTTCTGACTACCCAGTTTCCTCAGGGTGATCCCCTGCGCATCCCAGCCTGCTGTCGGGAGAGTGCCCACAGCTGAAACAAAAGTGACCAAAAGTAGTTTACGCCGTCCCGGAGTATTTTCAATGCTACGGAAATCAGAAGCTCAGAAGATTATTAAGAAAGCCCTATAATAAACCACTTGGTGGAATACAGATCTCACCTTCTGAGGGGACCAGGCCAAGTGTGTAGGTTACAATGGCCGCCTCCCAGCTTACAGCTACAACACCCTCAGGAAGAATCTCACTCCTCGGCCCTGGGGGGGTCTCTGTCTGGGAGACACACAGCCACAGGAGGCTGCAGGGCATGCCACACCACCACAAGCTCCCTGCCTCGTTTCACATACCGAGTACATGGGAAAAGCTAAACAAAATGTATCTGACATCTACATTGTTCAATGTTTCTTTGAAAGACACGTTCCCAAAAACAATGTGCTTTCTAGTAATTCTAGAAAATACTCTTCTGGGGTGCCTGGGTGGCTCAGTTGGTTAAGCGTCCAACTTCGGCTCAGGTCATGATCTCACGGTCTGTGGGTTAGAGTCCGGCGTCGGGCTCTGTATTAACAGCTCGGAGCTTAAAGCCTGCTTGACCCTGTGCCTCCCTCTCTCTCTATGACCCTCCCCTGCTCATTCTCTCTTTCTCAAAAATAAAAAATAAAATAAAATACTCTTCTACTGTCTCTGGGAATCAGGAACATTATCTTTATTGCTCTCACCTTTTCTACCACGAAGGATTTTACAAGTATCAAAGGACGCAAGTTTCCTCCTTCAAAGGAACTGAGAGAAAACTACGTGGGATCTCAGAGTACATGAAGATGCATGAGGAGAGGTACACAATCCTGACGGGGTGCCCATGCACTCAGCACGAGCACAGCCTGCACTCACGACTGCCCACTTGCTAAAACCAGAATACACTAACAGTTGGGCCCACTGTTACTGAGAACTTGAAAGTTCCCCACCAAATGTGTTAATAGGCCAGGGGATGAGAAGAGTTTCAGAACGTGTTTCAACATGATGATTCGAATGCAATGCAACAAACTTTCCAGACTGGCTTAGAAAATACATTGAATTACGAGTTTCACATAGAAAACAAAGGGAAATTTTAAAATAAAAGTGCTGCTATTCTTCCTCAAAAAACTCGTTATGTCCCTTTCCCTAAAGAAATCACTTTCTAGGAAATTCCCTTTTATCGATGCTCTAAGATGTGTGCCAACAGGTTTTAGGGGTAGAACTTTTTTCAAAGTAGTAAAAAGAGAATGTTGCCCTTACATATCTGGATGGCTCCTCCAGGTTCTGGTCGTTCATGTCAGTAGGAACAATCCGGGTGGCCAGTGGTCCCTCTGCAAAAGGTTTTGGTAACTGGCCCCTGAACTCTGATGGAATGAACTGAAGCTGCCAACTGTCAGAAACACAAATAAGAGAGATTAAGAAAAACCCAAGGGGCCCATGTTGCTAAATGTACTTGAAATAAACAAGCCTCCCCCCCCCACCAATTCATGTGAAAAACATTTCACTTGGAGAAACAATATTTCTGCTAAAACCTCCACCAGGGAGCAGAAGTCGTAACTCAGTCCAACATCAGTGAGAAACTTGCAGCAAGAGATCTATCAGTTTCACCAACTCTTAGTCAAACTTGCAACCAAACGGACATACCACTGAACAGAGAACCGTGCCATTTACCACCAATTACTTACCAATTATGTAAGAGGGACTTGCTGAAATTAAGTCACTCCAAATTCATCAGACAGGAAAAGAGTAAGATGTGAGAACACACTATGGGAGAAGTACTTTGCTCCTGGCTAATTCTCAAAAGTATCTTTAGTTATGAAACTATTTCAAATGTTAAAGGCAAAGGCTAAAGTGAATACTTAAAAAGAAAACACCTTAATGTAACTAATGACAGATACTGGATCTTCACTACACACAAAATACCTCTCCCAGCCAAGCTGCCCGTGCCAGTCCCCTAGCGGAGCAACAGGACTCATCTGACCCTGACGTCCCTTTCCTCTAGGACTTTCTCTGTCCTGTGCAGCCAACACAAGAACTTCAGAGTCTATGCGATCGTCCAACGACAGCATAAAGCTACAGAGAGCTGAACGACAGCTTTCCTAGTGTCCACGTTTTGGTAAAGAACTTTACACTTTTGTTGAATGACAAACATTTCTCCTTTACAAATACCCTTCCAGCTAGAGTCTCTGGACCACTTTTGGAAGCAGATTAATACCAGATTGTAAAAAATTAAATATGCATCCTGAGGAAGAGCCATGAGCAAGAGCCTGGGGCCCAAAGTGCTTTTACAAGTTCCCAAACGTCCGTGGTCACAGAAAGTGCAGGGTGCGTAGCCGGACACAGCGCTCAGTCTCCTGGACACAGCACAGACTCACAGCTCAGAAATGGCCAGTTGTTCAAAACCTTTTTGTGAAAATCCCAAAATCAAAGCAAACTTAGGGAGACACTGCCATAGAATTGCCATTTTTATTCCTTGATTTTAAACTCTGGGGACCTGAGGACAACTTACTTGTCAGGCAGAAGGAAGCTACTGGGGAATCGATACCACTCCTTTCCTACACAGACATTCACAGGCCTGCCTTCTGGGACAGTGTGGATGGCTGGGTCCGTGGCAATTCGGTAAAATTCTGGATACAAATCAAGCGGCCCGTGATACCCTGAAAGGGACAAAGGTTTGTGAAAGCTGAAGACATGTAAGATGAGAGGCTGACATTTAATCATGATGCACGCTAACGTCCCACTGCAATCCATGTGTAGTTTACAAGTGTGCAGGTCCCCAGCAACGGCGGCAGGCACGTGGCCCCCTTGACACACAGCTGTCCACAGTTAGGAGGATGATCACAGCAGACGCCCTATTTTACCAAATATAATTTGCTTTCTTGCCCTTCTCTGCACCCTTCTGCCTTTTTAATTTCTGTTCTTTGAGTACATTTTAATCTTATGGATCCAAATAATAATTATAGGCAGAAGATAATCATGGGAATTGAGCCCCAAATTTGCTTCCAATGTTTAAGGCTTCCTTCATTCTTCAAAATGAAAAAGTATCCTCTAAAAAAAAACAAAAACAAAAACAAAAAACACACACACACACAAGAATAGAAGAAGAGCTTTTATAGTTAATCCCCCTGAAAGGAAGGGTCAATCTTCTCTTTCATCTTAGAGAAGTCACATTCCAATCACAGTATGAAGTCCACAGGCTCTCCTAAATAGCAAAGTCCTCCTCCCACTTAAAGCTGAACCTTAATAATCACACATCCAGCAAAACCCACGGTGAAGGGCCCTGTGAGCAAGGGCACTGTGTGCCCCTACCTTTGAACAATGCCACAGAGCGGGAAAAGGACAGGAGCCCAAACACGAAGAGCGTTCCTGACGCCAGCCAGTTCGACGTCACAGTGTAATGCTCCAGACGGTATCGCTGAAACACGAAGTGGTAACATTTCTAGAAGGAAAGAACACTGTATTGAAAAAAAAAAAAATAAAAAGGAACTTGCAGAGTATACAGAACACAATCATAAAACATCGTAACACCAAGAGGGGAAGAAGCAGCAAAAGAGGTTCTATCAAGGGTCTGAGCCTTTGCCGACCATGAGGTGCCCACTCCAAATCCTAACACGAAAGCAAGCTCTGGTAAGACTATGTACAGGTCACCCCAACCAGAGGAATTCTCACCAGCTTCACAGGAAAAGTATATGGAGATCTCTCTAGTACTTAGAAAGTCCTAATAATTTATTATTTTTTAAAATATTTAAATGGAAGTGCTGGCGTGGCTGACTGGCTTAGTCAGTGGAGCATGAAACTCTGGATCCCAGGGTCATGGGGTCAGGTCCACACTGGGTGTGGAACCTACTTAGAAAACATCTTTTTTAAATAAATAAAAACAAAAGTGCTTTTTGGCAGTTCGCTTTGATATATGCAGTATCTCTATTTTGATGTAACAAGTATTAATCTTCACTTTCTTCATTGATGTGTTTTCATCAAAGTTTTTAGTATCAACATGTCTCATGACCAAACACAAGAATTCCTCCCACAGAACAACAGGAAAATGCTGTTAATTATCTGAACTACTTTACAAACTACATGATTACTATTACAATATATAAATACATGCAAAATTTCTACAGTCTTTGAGTACCTTCCCCATTAGATTTCTTTCTCTTTCTTTCCCTCCTAGACTAGAACTACTTTTGGGAAGCAATTTTATAATCTATTGCAAATATTTGTTAGTGCCATCAATGTGTTTGAACTCCTTTCATATTTGGGAGAATCTGTCCAAAGGAAACAATCCAAATACCTCAAGAAAGATATTCATCCTAGCATTATTTATAATACTGAAATAGGTAAGCAACTTAACCCTACCATAAATTATATATCTAATCATTATGTATAATTAGTTCAGTATTTCACACATGTAACAATGCTATACATGACACCAAATTCAGAAAATACTCCTATTCAAATGATGGGTATAGATACAGCAACACTGAAAACGATATGATGTAGTTGTATTAAAAGGGATATTAAGTTATACGTACACATAGATTACAATCATAATCAAGTCTGATATGTGATAGGCAAAAATGCTGGGAGGTGGTTTTGTTATGATAGTAGGGCTAATTTAGAAAGTGATTTTAGGGACTCCTGGATGGCTCAGTCGACTGAGCATCCAACTTCGGCTCAGGTCATGATCTCACCATTCCCAAGTTGGAGCCCCGTGCTGAGTTCTGTGCTAAGAGCTCAGAGCCTGCTTTAGATTCATTCTCTCTCCCTCTCTCCCCCCCAACTCATGCTCTCTCAAAAATAAATACCCTTTAAAAATTAAAAAAAACCAACAAAAAAAACCATGATGCTAACTGAAAGCAGCCAGTTACAGAAGACCATGCATTTTAGGACTCCACTCAGCACTCCGTGGGCACATCCACAGACACAGAAAGTAGATAGTGGTTGCTCATAGCTGGGGAGATAGGAGAAAAGGGGATGGGGGTGATGGCAGCTAAGGGGTACAGAGCTTCTGAGGTGATAAAAATGTTATAAAATTGACCATGGTGATAGTTACGGAGACCTGTGACTATACTAAAAACCATTTAATTCTATGGTTTTTAAATAGATGAACTATATGGTTTGTGAATTATAGCTCTATAGATCTGTTAAGAAAAAGAAAAAAAGCCACCTTAATTACCTTCTCTGCCAACTGTAAATGGTAGCAGAGGTCAAAAAGAAGCCTGAAGGGGTGCCTGGGTAGTTCAGTCAGTTAAGCGTCTGAGTCTTGATTTGGGTTTGGGTCATGATCTCGTGGTTCAGTTCGTGGGCTCAAGCCCCGTGTGCGGCTCCACACTAGCAGTTCCTCTGTCTCTCTCCCTCTCTGCCCTTCCCTCAGTCATCAGCATGTGCATGTGTGCTGTCTCTCAAAATAAATAAACTTAAGGGGAAAAAAAAAAAAAAGCCTGGAGGCTTCTGAGGCCACAAATACAGATATATGCAAGATAAATTCTGACAAGGAACTGACCTGGACAGTTTTTAAGCCAGGATTACAAAGTGTCCATTATTGCTAACTGCCTGAGGTTATCCCAACACTTGAGCATGTTTTCATCTGATCTCAGAGCTGAGGAGCAGACATGCCATTAGCTCTGCCGTGCTGCCACCATCTTGTGGCAGGCCTATACAATGACCTAACAAAATTCCTTTCATAGCATTTGGATTCTGGTTGGCAACAGTAAGAAATTAACACACAAATTAACAATGTAAATACGTAATCAGCTTAAGACAGGATGATCAACAGCTAAGAAACCAATACATAAATAATTGTAGTTATTTTAATATGATCTGTATCAGGTTTAATGTATGGATAAAGCATCTCGGAAGAAGCATTCTGTAATTTGCCTTTAAGCTCTATGACCAATTTAAAAACGGAACAAAGCAGATGTACATTCCCTGAAACTCACCTGAAGTGCAGAAAGGGCCACAGCGCCACAGAGGCATATAAGTGGATACACAGGGAAAAGAAATCTCTCCTCTTTGTGAGGCTGGATGAAGAAAATTATAAACCAAATATACATTGGAGCCAAGGTAAGCCAATACGGGTGACCTAAATTCTGAACTGTAAGACACAGAAAAATATCCACTTATCACCATATTAGAATAACACAACATATTTAGTTTCAGTGTTCTCTCAGTCTCAGAAAGGAATAACCCTACAGCACCCCATGAAATGTTTCAGTTCTCATATTCACACTTTCTCTGATGCAATAAAGGGGTCAAGTAGAAAGAGGTCTATACTCCTGAGCTCCCCCAAGAGAGCCAACCTCTAACGGGAGGGACAATACTGGACTTGGCTGAAACACAAAGGAAAGTCAAGTGACTGAGTAATAAATCTTAATAATTTCTATACTGGATAAAGAAGAAAAGTCTTCTCTCCCCAGGCAGTCCTGCCACTAAGATTAAAGGTCTCTGAGATTAACCAAAAGCTTAACATAAACTCATTTCTTGGGTTTTAATTCCTATGCTCTGTTTAATAGATTTCTTATATACCCCGTCTGCCCAAATAGCTATAGATCAAAGGAGCTGGAGTCTTAAACCCATCACTGGTTTTTGTCAAGCTACAAATGGCAAGAGAGTCTGTTCCAAAGCAAATATCAAAACACTCTTAAAGCAAGTTTTCTGGTGAATTTTGCTCTCGTCTCTTGCAATACCCATCCACTCTGAATCTTAAAATTTGAACCAAAATACACTCAAAGCGTGTGAAAGAATTAAAGGAATTTAATGAGGACTACGACCCAAGCACCTGCTGGAAAGTTCCTGTGGTTAGATACAGGAACGCTGATCAACCTGAAACCCACCAGGACGGCATCCCCTACTGTGCTTCTATGAGTGACAATCAGCAGTGCCTACAAATCACTGGCAATGGGTAGATCGACAGCGCCCCCTGGTGGTATGTCTACAATGAGCAAGTGAAGAGGAAAGCTCAGCATTGTCCTCAAGATCCACCTTGGTGTTTCTAAGTTATCAGTATTTTTGTAGTAACTCTTTAGGGATGAAAATTCTTTAACTGAAATACCAAGCATATCCTTTAAACTTCCTACTCTAAGATTTTACCTTAAGATTTTAGGCGATAATCTATGATTTACACCTTTCCAGTAAGTATTTTAGGCTGGAATTTTCCTGATTACAAAAAAAATGAAATCCTCTTCTGTATCTTAAAGGCTAACAACTACATTTTTAAAATATGGCCTATTTTAAAAATAGGCCAGTGGGTGGCTCAGTCAGTTAAGCATCTGACTTCGGCCCAGGTCATAATCTTATGGGTCACCAGTTTGAGCCTCACATTGGGCTCTGTGCTGACAGCTCAGAGCCTGGAGCCTGTTTTGGATTCTGTCTCCCTCCCTCCCTCCCTTCCCCCACTTGTGCTCCATCTCACTCACTCTCAAAAATTCACAAACATTAAAAAAAATTTTAGGGGCTCCTGGGTGGCTCAGTCGGTTAAGTGGCCAACTTCAGCTCAGGTCAAGATCTCACAGTTCGGGAGTTTGAACCCCGTATCGGGCTCTGTGCTGNACATTTTTAAATTCCTTCATAAAATGTACAAAATCATAACTACAGTTGTAGCACATGATGGGGAAAATAGATAACTTCTTTCCTGCTTCTTTACATTTTTCTGGTTTTTTTCCTTTAAAAGTACACTTTTCTATTACAAAATACACAAAAAGCATAAAGAAAAAACATCACTAATTTTTTTTTACTAGGTGGACATGTGTGCAAATTAAACTTTTTTTAATAGTTTATTGTCAAATTAGTTTCCACATAACACTCAGTGCTCATCCCCACAAGTGTCCTCCTCCATGCCCATCCCCCCCTCCCCCCACATCCATCAGTCCTCAGTTTTTGTCAGCATTCAAGAGTCTCTCATGGTTTGCTTCTCTCCCTTTCCCCCACCATTTCCGCCCTTCTTCTCCCCCTTGTTCCTCCGTCAAGTTCCTCCTAATCCTCCTATACGTGCAAACATATGATATTTGTCCTTCTCTGCCTGACTTATTTCGCTCAGCATAACACCCTCAAGGTCCATCCATGTTGCTACACATGGCCAGATTTCATTGTTTCTCATTGCCATGTAGTATTCCATGGTATAGATAAACCACATATTCTTGATCCATTCATCTGTTGATGGACACTTAGGCTCTTTCCATACAAATTAAACATTTTTAAAACAAAATTGGATTCATACTGTAGAGAACAGCTTAATATGCTGTTTTTATACTTACATCATAAGCATTTCCAAATTCTCTACAAGCATAAATTATCTTTACGGTAAAAAAATAAAAAAAAGTTATTTAAAAAGAAAAAAAAAGATAAAATGATCCTTAGGACACGTCAGGAATGGAGGACTAGGTTAATACCCCCAGGTGACAAACAGCTGAATCCAAATGTGGGACGCTATGCAAGATGGGTGACCTGATTTCTTTAGAATCTTCAGGAGAAAGAAGAAGAGGGGGGAACCTCATAAAAAGCTGAAGAAAC
Source organism: Crocuta crocuta (assembly GCF_008692635.1). Lineage (NCBI taxonomy): Eukaryota > Metazoa > Chordata > Mammalia > Carnivora > Hyaenidae > Crocuta > Crocuta crocuta. The sequence goes on along the minus strand of NW_027532613.1, from coordinate 4,047,810 downwards.
CTAACACCAAATTCAGTATATGACCCTTTTTAGATCCTCTTTTAAACAACTATAAAAAGCCGTTTTTCAGACAGTGTAGGAAACCTGAATACCAACTGGTATGCGATATTAAGGAAGTACTGACTTTGTTAGGATAACGGCATTACGGGTGTGTTAAAACAAAACCAGAGTGACTGGAGGCTGCTTTCATATTCGAATAGTGTAACACAGTGAACTCTAGAAACCATTAATAGCAGAAGAGCAGACTGGGGGGCGGGACGGAGAGATCGTATGCCATCCAAATCAGACTAAAAAGTCTGAAATTAAATCTCTTTCCAAAGCTCATATGAATTTCTGCTCAAATCTGTCTTCCATAAAAGAAACATGGGCACCAGATACCCAAATCTGTGACAACTTGAGAAAACACGGTCTGTGCAGTATGGAATCAGAACAAGCAAAATAAATGACAAACCAAACCCTCCACAATAAGGCAAACACAGAAGCAACATGGAACAAAGAGAAGCGTAATGTTTCTCAGGAAGTCCAAAGCTTCTCTCACTTCAGTATCAAATCTGAGGGAAATCCCTCTGTGGTTTAGTTTTCAAATTTTTGGTTGAAGTAATTTCCCAAGGAATAGTTACCTCTACGACTTACCATCTAAAACAGTTATCCATATCAGCACACACTTTTTAACAAACACAAGACACTCAAATACTTTTGTCTCCTGAGATTTTACGACTGATTTTGCCTCCCCAGGTGGTTCTGTATGCTCTACCGACTTCCTCACTCAAAGGGATAGAAACTTCCTCCCTTTGTCAGCTTAACTTGCAATTAACCGACTCATCACAGAAGTTTAAATAATCTACAAATACAGAATGAAATTCTACATTTTACAAATACAGAATGGATTGACTTCCATAAGCCAATCATTTCCATGGAAAGAAAATGGAGAACAAAATAAGTAGATTCATTTTCACTTCTTGGTATACATGGTCACTGGCTCCTTCCTCCCAAAACCTTTCACCCCTTGCACCACTCACCGTGAAATCTCTGCAGCAGGTGTTCCATGAGAGAGGTCAGCGGTAAGACCAGGAGAGCCAAAGCAAAGGCTACATTAAAATTAAGGAATCCATTAATTAAGTAGAAATACCAGGGTTCCGTACCTGAGGAAAACAGATAAGAAGTAATTAGTAGATGCCTTCAATACCTTTTCCAATGCTGGTTCAGAATGTTCTTTGTTCAAGTAACGTCCATGCCTCGAGTGAGTGAATCTACAATGAGAACTCAGTTACTGGGGTTCAGCCACACAAAGAGCAGAAGACGGGAAGAGAATGAGATTTGTCATTTTTCCAGAACAACCAAATCACTTAAATAGCTTAGTGGCAATACTGCAATTTATAATAAGCAATTTATATTTGGTCTTCATCCCTGTTCCTGGCATAGAGCTCCTAAAGCCTTTGAAATTTCCTAAGTGATGACAGTGATAAGGGGGTCTTCTGTTAATTAGGAGATTTGGGGAAAGCCCTTAGGTAGCCTAAGGATGAGGACGGATGGCCAGAACTAACTGTTGACCTAACTGCCCTGATTGGGTGGTTAGAATTTTCAGTCTCACCCTGATGACCTCTAGGGAGGGGAGACGCGCTGGCGATAGAGTTCAGTCACCAATGGCCAATGATTTCACCAATCATGCCTGTGTAACGAAGCCTCCATAAAGCCCAGAAGGACAAAGGTTCAGAGAACTTCAGGCTGGTGACCACGGAGAAGCACGAGGAGTGTGTACATCTGGAAAGGATGGGAGTTCCAAGTTCCATCCGCATACCCTGCCCCATGCAGGTCTTCCACCTAGCTATTCATCTGTATCCTTTAGAATATCCTGCATAATAAGCTAGTAAACTCAAGTAAATGTTCCTCTAAGTTCTGTGAGCCACTCTAGCAAGTTAATCAAACCCAGAGAGGGGGTGTTGGAACTTCCCATCTACAGCTGGTTGGTCACAAGTGACAACCTGGACTGCTGACTGGTGTCTGGAGTGTGGGTGTGGCAGGGCAAAGTGGGAACCTTCTTGTAGGACCAAGCTACTCAGGCCTTTCCCCTTTTATTCTCACCTGCTCACCCCATTTACATTCTCGTATCTTGCCCCTTGATACATATACATTTAACCGCTATTCTATGGTCACGGGACCCTGTGTTTGGTTAAAAAGCAATTTTTTTCCCTCAGGAAAATGTTCAGAGCCCCAGATCCTGCTTAGAGGTTTTGAGGACTCAAAATGAAACAAAATGACTGAAAACACAAGCCTTGCCCACACCAGTTTTGATTCTTTAACTCAGAATCCTTGAGCCCAAATGATAGGACCGGCCCCCCTCTGCACATTTAGCAGGCTCTTCATCTGCTCTTCCCCTCTGTGTGATTACTTCAATCAGGCCGTGAATGACACACGCAGGTTTTAATCACTGCGTGTTGTGACACCCGCCTTACACCATAGCAATTTCCTGCAATCAGCACTGCTTAAAAGGGTAATCAGAAGGCAGAGGAATAGTCAGGAAAACCTGACATTTTTGCAGTTTGCACAGCAAAATGAGATTAGAAACCAAACCCGTAACACTAGAAACATTTAGGGGAGAGGAGAGTGGAGGCACCCTAAGGAAAGACTCTGCTTCAGCTGTATGCCACCTTTTACGAAAGCTCGCTCCTTCCCGTCTAAATATGTTGAGCGTGAGGTCCACGAAAAGAGCTCCTGTCCCGGGCCAAGTTCATCAGAGACATTCATACCCTGTATTCTTTACCAAAACCCGTTCGGGTTACAGAAAAGAGGTGATTTTCAAAGAGAAATATCTGCCTTCTCTGGATTTTAATATGTAACAACAACACATTTCCGAAACTGGGTCCCTTAGGAGTCTGGTTCCCAGAAAGGTAGTTGTTTGCATCATCTTCTCCTGGCCACCCATGTGGCAGCAGTGCCGTCAACTCTGACCCGCCTTTTCCCCAACCCAATTCTAGAGATCTGAGCCTGAGAAGAAAAACCAGAGTGACTAGAGAGAAAGGAGACCATCTTTTAGATCATCTTTTATAGAGCCTAATAAGCATATGGGGGGGGGGGAGGAGTCTCTCTTTGCTCCTTACAAATACGTACTGTTTTTCCAGGGAAGCACTTTATTCCCAGCGAACACCAGTCTCTACCACAACGGACTATACCCTCCTGCTCAGGCAGACTACCTTTCTACCCAGGTGTACTGTACTCTGAAATTCTGAACCAAAAGTATTAATTTGGTAAACTCAACTATGTTTATGTCTTAGGAACTCACAGATCAAGTTCAACTGTGAACATTTCATAACAGACTGTTGCTTCCTGGAAGAACGGGGCAAATTTGGGGGAAGGTTCAAGTCACAACAGTCTTAACAACAGGGCAGAAAGACAAAAACAGTGAATTCTCTTGGCCAGTGCCCTCCTCTACGTGATTAGACACTTGTCTTAAAAAGAGACAAGAGTAAAAACTTTCCTGTCTTACGAGGGAGGTAATTTGATGCTACTTCTGAGAAACTATCAAAGCTGAACGATGCAGGAAAAAATGTGTCAGAACAAGCTACGCATTCAACTAGTGCCAAGTGTGCAGCGAGAGCTGTAAGCAGGGTCTCTGCAGAGCATGACGCACCAATTCCTTTCATTTAAATGAGCTAAAGGGAACCTTAAAATATGCTAAAAGAAGAAGGGATAATGTTTACTGTTCCACAGACTGAATGAAAGGAAGCCATTTTATAGGCCTATAATTTTACAAAAGCTTAAGAACAAAATTATAGTAAATCATCCTTATAAATGTCAAATTTACAACACCCAGAACAAAAAGACACCAAAGTGCAACAAAAATGATACGCAAAAGAATGAAAGCCCTAGAACAGATCTTGCCACCAGTCAGCTCTCGAGAGACTCCACTGGGGCTTCATCCCCTACTCCTGCACAAATAGAAAACTTTGGGCCTTTTATTTAATAAAGGCCATTCACCTTTGCCTTCTGAAATTTCCTGTCCAGTGATCTGACAGACGTTGATCAACATACCAACAGGCAGGGATCACGTCCTAAGTTGCAAAGTGGCGTCGTTGAGCCAACCCACTGCATCTTTGAAGGAAGAGGATTTCTCACACCCGCCCTCCCACGCCTTCCCCAGGCCTGAACTCCTCCCCAGAGACCACCACTCTTCACTCCCCACATAAAACTTATCAACCCCAACATCTGCCAACTTGAAATGTTACAAGGGTAAGAAGCAAAATCAGTGCCATGACCACTCACTGTTTTTTGCAACACTAAATTTCACCTCTTGATTTCACCTCTGACACCAAAGAAATGGTGTGCCTATGACTTTGCAATTTTATGTCTACACTAAGTTTCCTAAATGCCAAGTATTCTTGTCCTTGTTCAAATATTCCTTCCTTCTTTCACAAGCATGGCACAAGGCTCCTGCGTGGAAAAGAGCCTGCCAACGTGCACAGCACCGTGCTGCCGCTCTCCGAGGCCCCTGATCAAGCCACAGTGCAGGCACTTTCAAAGCCCAACTTCCTGCCCCTTCTTTAGATCACATCTTATCTCCTTCTATCTCCAACTCATGCTCTGTTTTTATTTTCCTGTAGAGTCTCCAATGCCAAACTCCAAGGATTTGCTAAGGCTGTTTTCAGTAGAAAGAACACAGGCTTTGGAGTCAGACAGCCCTGGGCTCTAATCCCACTTCTGTCACTTAGTAATTATGTGCAGGTCCCTCACCATCTCCACCTTGGTTTCCACGGCTGGGAATAAGCATAAGTAATGCCTATCTCACAGAGTTTTTGCAAGAAGATGACAGTTCTGTAGAATCTCTGGTATAGAAATAGGCATTTGATAAACAAGCAACTATAATTCATAGTTGTGAAAAAACACTTTTTCTTGCTCCTGGCTTCAAAGAGTCAGCTCAGGTCTGGAATGTGTCATTAATAAGTGCTCTCTGGCCAACAAAGTATAGAAAGGTCCCTGCGAAAACCAGAAACAACAAAGTAAATATTTATATTATAATCACAACAGAGAAACTGAATATATCTTGCTTATGTTCGTATAGTTTCTATCTAAAATCAGCTAATCCTGTAAAACTACTTTAACTTTTTAAAAAAGAACCTAATTTTTTTTGTCTCTATAGTCCCCACCCTGGATATTGTATTTGTCTGAAATACACCACTCTAGTGTCTACTCACCAAACTTCTACTCTTCCTTCCAGACTTGACTCAAAAAGTCTTCCCGCCACCACCATGGACTTGCGCCTGTGACTCCCCATCTTTCTACTGTAGTACATAACACAATGGACTACAATTATCTGCTCGTGTGACTGCAGCCTTATTGGACAGCTAGTTCTAGGACATAAATGCTCAAAGGTAACTTAGTCAATGTTTCTTTAACTCAAGTACATTTAACTAACTGTTCAAGACGTATTATAGGCTTATTTGCTCTTACATACAAGAAACAGCACTAAGACATGAATGTAGAAACTATCATCAAGATGCATTTGTAACTTTCAGAGAAGAAACAATATGCCTACCATAGCTAATGAAGCACTTGGAACAGGAAAGTCTTACAAAAGAGTCAACATGATGCCATTAGTGCCAGATAGCGTGAAACATGTATGTAAAGTGAAAGAGATGGAGCTTCCGTGACAGGAGATATGCTATCTTACTCTCTGGCAACTGAACAGCATTAGAACATCTATTAAAAAGTCAGACTTGGTTGGGGCACCTGGGTGGCTCAGTCGGTTAAGCATCCGACATCGGCTCAGGACATGATCTCATGGTTCGTGGGTTCGAGCCTGGCATCAGGCTCTGGGAAGCAGCCTGGAGTCTGCTTCAGATTCTGTGTCTCCCTTTCTCTCTGCTCTTCCCCCACTTGTACTCTGTCTCTCAAAAATAAACATTAAAAAAAATTTCTTTGAAGTCAATCTTTGATATTTACTGAATGGACTCACCAATTACAATATAAATTAGCTGACAATCATAAAGTACTTTCTGGCTTAAAAAGTACTTTTACGGGGCGCCTGGGTGGCTCAGTCGGTTAAGCGTCCGACTTCGGCTCAGGTCATGATCTCACGGGTTTGTGAGTTCAAGCCCCATGTCAGGCTCTGTGCTGACAGCCTGGAGCCTTTTTCGGATTCTGCGTCCCATTCTCTCTCTGCCCATTCCTGACTTGGGCCCTCTCAAAAATAAATAAATGTAAAAAAAATTTTTTTTAAATAAATAAAAAGTACCCTTACCTCTATACTTTTATTTGGTATTAAGAAAATCCCCATCTAATACACCACAACAGGCAGGCCTAACCAAAACAGTGGCAGGACACGATAGTGATCAAGGCACAATATAACCTGATGGATACTCCAGAATTTGTTCTCCGTCTATGCATCGTGACAAATCGTTATTGAGGACCTAGAATACACAAAGAACTCTTACTTCTAAGATGGAAGAGGGATTTTCTCTGCAGAAGGAGTTAGTTACTCTCTTCTCAAGAGTAGAAATCAATCCCCTTCTAAAATTGTCAAATTCAAAGATAAGGTAAAAAGCACAAAAATTCTACCAGCAAAGAATCCCCTAAAGTCTGACTATATGCAGCATCAGCCCTGTTGACGCCCAGAACAACAATGCCTTCTGTCCCATCGGAGCTTTTTTCTTCACTAGCAAAGTGATCAGCCCTGTACATTCAAAATAGCCAAACCTGAACTGAAGCTCTCTCAGGCTCATCAGAGCAGGCAGGAGTCCCAGGGACTCTACCCAAACAGTGGACAAAACGAACTGCAGAAGCCAACATCCAGGGAAAGACTGGCCCTTGCTCTGCTGGATTTCACAACAGGGATCCCTGACCTACCCACTGTAAAACCAGAAACATAAATCGGAATTTACTCTTCCCTACTCTCTCCACCAACCTGTTTATTACTGATTTAGAAGTTTCATCTGCCTAGAGAACTACAAAAAATATTTAACTTTCATATATTCTCTAAGTTTTATAATTATGCAATCAAAATATTAATATGTGTGGCGCCTGAGTAGCTCAGTCGGTTCAGCATCCAACTTCAGCTCAGGTCATGATCTCGCAGTTTGTGGGTTGAAGCTCCGTGTCAGGCTCTGTGTTGATGGCTCAGAGCTTGAAGCCTGCACTTCAGATTCTATGTGTCCCTCGCTCTCTGCCCCACCCCACCCCCGTTTGCTCACACATGCAGGCGCTCTCTCTCAAAAATAAACATTAAAAAAACTTTTTAAAAAATATCAGTATGTAATACGCTGTTTAGAAAGTGAAACCAGGGGCACCTGGATGGCTCAGTTGATGGGGGTGTCTGACTCTTGATTTTGGCTCAGGTTATGATCCCAGGGTTGTGGGACTGAGCCCCAAGTTGAGTTCCATGCTGAGCATAGAGTCTGCTTAAGATTCTCTCTCTCTCTCTCTCTCTCCCCCACACACACACACACACACTCTCCCCCACTCATGTGGGTGCTCTCTTAAATTAAAAAATAATAAATTTTTAAAAAGTGAAGCCAGTCTCCCAAAATTAAACTCAAGTTAACATAATTTATGCACCTATACATAATGGGTATTTTCCTTCCATAGATTCCATGTAAATCAGTTTCTAATGTGCAATCTGGGTCTAAAAGAGTCTTCCTTCTATTGTCTTATAGAATCAAGTAAAATGTTACAAGTAACCTACAACAAGGGTAATTAAAAACATACAAACTCTCTCCAGCTAAAGGGAGACATCTAGAGGCAAAAGCTTAAAACTGGGGCCTTTTCTCACATCCTTGGGGATCTTGAAGTCCTAAAGGAGCCTTTTAAAATTCCTTCACTTAGGGAGAGCCTGGCTGGCTCAGTCAGAGGAGTGTGACTCTTGATCTCGGGGTTATGAGTTCTGCACCCCACACTGGGGGCAGAGATTAAACTTTCAAAAAAATTAAAGTTCCTTCACTTAACAATTATTCATTCTCTAACAAGGCAGTCTGTGAATTCAAGTCACTGAAAAAAAACATGGTTTATTCTGACCTACTACCTACTGCCATCTAAATAACGATATTCCACAAATCCCAATAGGCCCAATTAAATCTCATTCGTATGCTTACTTTAAATCTCCTCGTCCAATCTGTTGGTCCTATTAGCAAAGTGGCACAGAAAAGTGATGGGCATGGCACATCATGGGTAAGACATAAAGGTAATATTAACTTGCTTCACAGCAGAGCCCAAGGACAATCACATATAAAAAAATGTCTCAAGACCTTCAGAAAATTAAGGCAGAAAAAACTACACTTACTTTAGTGAAAAACAGTCTCGTAAACGTTTACTGATTTGGCTAATCTGACCAGAAAGATCTCTAGGACAACCCTCTGTAGTTGTCACCAACTCAAATGCCCTCAGGGACCAAACAAAACAGGCTCAGTGTTGGCTGAGAGAAGGCATGGGGGTGGTGGGAGATGGGTTGGGAGACAGAGGTAAAATGGAGAATGTGTTCTCAGACTAAAGGCATCACCCCTGTAAAGCTGGCCAAACTGCTCACCTTCTCACGCTGACTCCATCATTTGCTCTGCCTTTTCTACACATTTTCCAAACTTTCTCTCCTAATCCTGATACTGAACGCAAACTTAAAGAAAAAGTAATATCAAGTATGTACACGTCCAGAAGACATCTAGAGGAATGGACTCCAAGGTATTAACAACAGCTATCTGGAGATGATGGGATTATGAACGTTTTTATTTTCCTAACTTTGTTATCATACTGATTTTCTAATGAAAAGTGTAAAAAGTAACTTTTCATTTAAAAAAGTAGCATCAAGAACCACAACATACTGAAAACAACAGAGAGCAGAAATCACATTAATCAAGAAGAAATATTTAGTGGTAACTTAATCATTGCTGTGCTACATCCAAATGTCATTTCTTCATGAAAAAGAATACTAGCAAAGAAATGCTGTATTTGCCAAAGGATATTTGAGGAAATGAAGAAACGGAGTTGAAATTTCAAAGCTCAGGCAAATGAAGCTACGTCCTACCCTTCCCCAGAGTCCCTTACCATAAAGATCAGGTCCGTGAGGAGTGAAGACATTGTACAAAACAATGTTCAGGGGTGCCACCACCAGCTTCCCATAGTAGTAACTGTCAATGGCCACAACAGGCACCTAAAACAGAGCAGAGGATGGATAGCAATTACAAGGTTTTGTTCCGGAAACATTCTCCCAATGCTAACAGGATAAACTTCAGAACCAAAAACAGAATGAATTTCTAATGTTCTCTTTCCTACATCAGAACATGCTTTCATTACAATGTTCAAACAAAACAAGGAAAAAAATCAAACTCACCAGAAAGAGCATCAGAGCCACCAGAGACCAAAGAAAGAAACTCTTCCACCTGTGTTTCATGACCAGCAAATCAAAGGCAATGGGTAAACTATTTAACAGAGAAACAAAAGTAGGAAATTAAATACTTACAATATAGACTCAAGTCTGATTCACACTCTTCATGCTGAACAGAGTGGAAGGAAAAAATGTCTCTAGCAGTTAGTAAGGAAAGAAAGCCTGCATATAAGAGGCAGTCTTCTCAAAAATAGTGTTCTGTTCAGAGAGCGCATGATAGTACTTCGCACCCCATGATGCATAAGAAACATTAATACTGAGCTTCTGGCAGAAGTTCCATATTATACCTACTTATGTGTAACAGACACTTAAATACGTTAATTGTAAGTAAATGTGCCGTGTGGTCCTACATCCACCCTGCCAAATGAATACCAATCTTTTCCATGATTTATAAAGATTTTAATAATATTAACAAACTTCGATACGTCAGTTCTGATATAGCCCCTTCCAATACCATTTGCTCTTCTCCCTTTTACTTAAATTCCACAAGCAAGTGACGTATGTACACTGCCTTCACCACTTCTTCCTGAAGGCCTGGCTTGAGGCTGGGGAGACGACGTAAGGTCAGCAGGAACCTGCCCTCAGCCAAACCCCGATCTCTGCACTAGCTCCATCTCCCTTGGTCTTCCTGCGGCACTTGACACAGAGCATCTGTTCCTTCCTCTTTAAGCGTCCTGGCTCCTGCTCTTTCTGGACTCTTCCCAAGTGTTCCTTTTCCTTTTTGTGCCCTAGCATGGTCCGGTTTCCCAAAAGCAAACTTCTACTCTCCTTTCTCTGTCATCTTCTCAGGGGGTACTTCCGCTCTTGCATGAACCATCACCTTCATGCCCAGGACCTCCAGATCTGGAACACGAGCCAGAATCTTCCCCCATGCTCCAGCCGCAAGGAGTTCCCTCCCCACACCAATCTGATTCTACAGAATTTACCCAAACTCCCCTGTGGAATCCAGTCTCCGGTCTCTGAATTTACACAGCATTATCATGTCTATCACTTACTTAGCAATGTCGTGTGCTACCACAGGCATCTCTTCTGTGACAGAACTTCCACAGTCTATCGTCTAAGTTTTGCATTAACATTTTGTGTTTTCATTTTGTTCTGCCCAACCAGTGACATTCCCACGGCATCTGTGCTTCTCCTTTGGGAAGTCATCATACTTTTACTTACTTGTTCAAGGTCTGTCTTTCCTACTAAAATGTAGGCTCCAAAAGAGCAGGAAGCATAACTGTCTTCTTTATCACAGCATCAGCAGTGTGCAGCACAAAGTAGTCAATAAATGATGGTAGACTGCTGACTGTGATCCTGAAATCACTGATCTCAGCTAATGGCAGACCAATCAAAATGTGCCGCCTAGAGGGATTTGAGGAGCTCATACAGTTCAAGGTCGATGGTGCAGAGTAAAAGGAATGGAGGAACAGACCAAAAAAAACAAACAAACAAACAAAAAAGTACTTTTACTTACTGGAGAAGTAAAAAGGAGCCCGACTGGGGTTTTGTGACGCATGTCAGATAGAATCTGGACACCATCAACCAGGGGTTGGCAAGCTTTTTATTTAAAGGACCTGACAGAATATATTTTAGGCTTTGAGGCCACATATGGTCTCTGCTGCATATTGTGTGTCTGTAGTATGTGTGTGTGCTGTTAACAACCCTTCATAACATAATAACTTCCTAAGTTCTTGGGCTGTACAAAACACGACCAGCCGGACTGGGCCCACAGGCCACAGGCTGTCAACCTCTGTGGCACAGAGTAATGGGGAAGCTACCACAGAGTTCAAAACAGAGAGTGATACAGTCATATTTGCATTTTAGGAAGGTAACTCTAGTTTGACTGTGGAGAGCAGATTCACAGAGATCAAGCCTAGAGATGGGAAGATCATTTAGGAGGCTGTGTGGTAATTCAGGAGCAGAGGTGAAGAAAAGTAGTCAGATTCAAGGTATTCAGGACACACAATAAGCAGGACATGGGAAAGAGAAAAGAGTCACAGATAATTTTCAGGTTCCTGACTGAGCACTGAGGAGATGGTGGTATCATTTATTGGGATGGAAACATAGATAAAAGAACAGCTATGAAGGGAAGATAGTGAGCTCAGTTTTGTATATGTTTAGCTATATAAAAGGAGGTATCTAACAGGCAGCTAGTAATATAGAAGATGACTGGATCAGATTTAAAGACGTGGGAATGATCAAGATGGTTGAGGTAAGAGAAAAAACAGAAAAGGGCCCCATACAAAATTCTGAATACAGTATTTTGAGGAGGATAAACAGAATGGAAGATTGGAGGTGGGGAAACCAGACTTGGGTGGCTTAGTAGGTTGGGCGGCCAACTTCAGCTCAGGTCATGATCTCAAGGTTTGGGAGTTTGAGCCCCTCATTGGACTCTGTGCTGCCAGCTCAGAGCCTGGAGCCTGCTTTGAATTTCTGTGTCCTCTCTCTCTGCCCCTTGACCACTTACACTCTGTTTCTCTCAAAAATGAATATTAAAAACCAGCAATAAAAAAAAATAAGACAATTAAGAAAACTTAGAATACCTATCCTCTCAGTAAATCCCCTTCTAAAAATTTACCCTATCAATGAATTTCCATAAACATATAGACATGTGAACAAAAATGTTCACTGAAGCAAAAACACCAAAATCTAGATCTCTACTGATAAGGCAATGGCTAAATCAGGGTCAGATAATGGAATGCAACCTGTACAAAGACCTATGTATGTACAACAGAAAGTATGTACAGGTACAATTCTAATTAAGAATTTCCAGGATGTACACACATAGGTATGTATGCATTTACACACGAGGACAGTTTCTAGAAAAGTATATAAAACTACCTTTGATGATTAGGCTATGGGCAAAGAGAATTAGGAATTCTTTTCACCTAATACAAACTGGCACTTTTTATAATAGAAATATAGTAGTACAGTTGACTTTTGAACAGCATGGGTTTAAACTATGTGAGTCCACATATACATCAATTGTTTTTTAGAAATATAGTATAGACAGTACTGTGAACAAATCTTTTTTTCTTAGTAACACTTTCTTCTCTCTAGCTTACTTTAAAGAATATGGTATAGAATACATATAACATACGAAGTATGTGTTAATTATCAGTAAGGCTTCTGGTCAACAATAAGCCATTATAAAGTTTCTGGAGAGTCAAAAGTTACATGCAGATTTTTGGCTGTGCAGGGGGTCAGTGTCCCTAACCCCCGGGGCTGTTCAAGGGTCAGCTGTACTAGAATAACCTTAACATCAAACTACAGTATTTTTCCAAATTACTCGCAATGCGAGTGAGAAGCAAAGGCAGCACAGACTAGAGCTGAAGTGGTAAAAACAAGGAACGTGAGCAAGAAAGACTACAGGCCTCGGGGAGAAAGCTGCTGAGGCCAAGGCCACGAGCCTGCAGGGAGAGTCCGGCATCAGGCCCGGGAGCGGGACATGCACGGCACCAAGCTTGCAGCAGGGAAGAACCATCAGTGGTGGAGTCAGGGAGGCCTGGCTCCAAAAGCAATCGTCATCTTCAAGGCAAATTCCTCACCCTCCTGGAGTCTACGTTATCACTACTGAAGCACTAATAACTGATTTCTCCTGCAAAGCTGTTATAAGGTTTAGAAGTCAAATTTGTAAGGGGTTTAGCAGCACTTAACACACAGCAGATGCCCAATAGTCACTATTCGTGTTAGATAAACACCAAGAGATTCTTCCAACTCCCAGAATCTTTGTAGGTCTAATTCATTCCTGTGACTTAGGTCATAACCAGGGAAAGGGGAGATCAGCCAACACTGGGATTTACCGTGTGCCCAGAGATACAAGAAGATGAATCGTGTTGGTTTCTTACCCAAGAGCAGCACTGAATGGCCAGCCCAAGATAGCCCCAGCTGCTACTCCAAGCACAGCAATGGAAGTCTTGTCCATGTACCAGCCAGTCATGGCTACCAGCGTGGTGTACATACAGAAGCTGCTAGGAAGGAGTGCTGCAAGAGTAAAGAAAGGGGGAACACAAGGGGAGTGGGGAGACAAAAGTTTGCGATTGAGTAGGTATAATCAAAAATCTACCCACACTGCAGAACAATAGCCAGGAACATATTTTGAGGAACGCTCTATTAGAAATGCAGAGTAATAGGATATTCCTTAAAATAACCATGAAGTTCAAGGATCTTCTCACTTTCTCATGCCTATTTTTTTTTTTAGGTACCAACACGCTGCCTGGTTATACAATACAAACCATGCCATTCTTCTGGCCTGTACTCCAAATGCACAACTTAACACAATTCCAGTTACATTTCCAGGTAGGGAATATGTTTCAAGGAACTTAAGAGCCACTGCTGACTATTTCTGAAGAATTTTATCTTCTGGTAGTGTTCTGAGACTGCTCTGGCACTAACTTTACCGCATAGGAACTCGAGGAAGCCTTCTCATGGGCCAAATATTGTATCCTGCATCCACTAACATGGATGATCTGGTCTTTAGATGTCCCCTGATTACTCCTATCTAGCATTACTTTGTTGTGGCAAACAGCAGAGGACTGAGTGCCTTCAGGGTCTCATTACAGTAACATTTGATCAGTGGTTCTAACAATTTGACACAAAAATGCAATCTGATGCTCCAGGCTGCACAAGCCCTGCTCAAAAGTCAGTAAAGGATTTAAAGGCTATGTATAAAAGCATGCCTTGAACTTCTCTGTGCCTTAATATCCTCAACTGAGATAACAAAGCTAAAGCCACTACTGAACACCTCTCCCACTTAAGAATCAGTTTTAAGAGTACCAAAGTAACTTAAAAAATGGAAGGTACAACTTCACAGATCAATGCTAAATAATACTGATGCCACCCAAAGCTATCAAGTATGCTGCCAATGTAGAGAACAAAGGGAGCAGAGGAATTGGAGGCCTCTGCCAGCTCAGAGAGGTCAGCAATCTCGTTTAGGACAGTGACTCACAAAATTATTCACTGTTCATGGGTTCGAGCCCCGCGTCGGGCTCTGTGCTGACAGCTCAGATCCTGGAGCCTCCTTCCAATTCTGTGTCTCCCTCTCTCTGTGTCCCTCCCCCACTTGTACACTTGTGCTCTGTCTCTCTCAAAAATAATTAACAAAATTTTTTTAATTATTTAGGTGCAGAGTCCTGAGGTCCCTGCAGAACATAGGTTTTGATACAGTCAATAAAGTGAAATACATACTTGTGTGCTAAATACGATGTTTTGTGTATATTTAGTGTGCATACTGGACTCTGGTATACACAAGCAGAAACTAAAAGTGACATAATTCTATCTAGTGGCTTCATTTTTCCGGAGCATCAGGCTACCTTTTGTCAAGAGGCTACCGTGACTCAGCTCAGAGGACACAGTGTTCAATGGAGCAGAGTTTGTAAGCCACCAGTCTAATATTCTAACTTCCCTTTAGGTTTACGCTTTAAAAAGGGAGGGGAAAGCCCAACAAAGAGAATGTATACCTTTATAGAACATACTGCAAATAACAGGCAGAAAGCAAAACCATAAAGAATAGGGCTTTTACACACAAACAAGAGCAAAAGAACAAAATTATTTTTCTTCCCCTACTAGCAGGGAAAGGCAATGGGTGCTGGTTTTTCAGCCTTGTGAGATGTTTAAAAAAAAAAAAAAACTACAACAATGTAACAGAGCAACATGGTGAAAATAACTTCTTTTCACTTTTCTAAGTTTCTGAGTCCTCATCTGCACAAGAGGAAAATATTTATCATACCCTAACACAGGGCTCCCATAAAGGATGGTGAAGATCAAGTCATTAACAGTGCTCTACAAGCTACAGACATGCTATACAACGTAACCTACACCTAGACAAGTTGATCCTTTCAGCACAGAAAGATCAGTGCACCTGTTACGCCTTTACCTGTCCATTTACTTACCTGATGATGAGCAAAACATGCCAGTGCTAAGAACCAAGAAGGCCAGCATCATCCGACTCACATGCAGCCCAAACTTCTTGCACACAGCCCTAGGAGAAAGGCAAAGACTATCAGCATGGCAAATCTTAGGGACAGACGTTTCAAAGCAAAGGACAAAAACATGCTTGCTCCGCAGAGAACACTGAAGATTTAAAGTCAAACACAGAACTTTCTGGACAGGTTTGTCAGCAATTTTGTGTGCCTGACAAACCTCAACATTCTTATTCTTTAAGCAGAAGAGAAGCACTCTACCTAAAAGGAAATGCACGCTTGCTCTGCTAAGATTGTGTATACATCAACAGGAAAACAGCATGATGTGGGGAAAAACCAAGAGGCCTCAAATTCAGAGGGGCACAGGTTCAAATTTGGGCTCCGCCACTTACTAAGAGCAGTACCCTGGCCTAGTGACAATGCTATCAGATTCCTCATCTGTAAAGCCAGGGTAATGAGAAGGTCTACTTTGTAAGATTTCTGTTGAGGACAATGCGTGGAAAAATGCTTGGAGTGCCTGGAACAGAGTTGCTCAACAAATGGTAGTTATAAGAGGAGACTAGGAGACACACAAAGCGTCAGTTCCTATTTCTCAGACTTAAGTATACACTTCATTTACCTCTTTCGTGGAGGTCTTTAACCCTGTAAACATTATTAGAAGTCATCACAGCTTCATCTGGTCAACATTTGTTCCAACACCGACCCCCCGTGTTAACCGCCCTCCTGCTCAGGTCCCTTAGTGAAGCTCAGAGCTTCTTTCTTGGCTTCTCCACCTAAGTATCTTTCTAAAGTTTCTCGAGTGAGAATCTGCCAGTGGCAAATTCCTATTTTTGTTTGGTTTATTTATTCGGGTGCGGGGGTGCTACATCAAAGTCTTTTTAGCGCTTCGTCTTAAAAGATGGTTTAGCTGAGTACACCATTTTAGGATTAAGCCATTTTCTCCGGGCACTTTGAAGTGTTTTTTTGTTGTTGTTTTTTTTTAATCTTCTGGCTTTGGAGAGGGCTTCTGTCGGTCTAACATTCCTTTGTAGGTATTTTCTATCAGTTCTCTCAACTTTTAAGACCTTCTTTGCCCTTAGTGTTCTATGTAGTTTCACGAATTCCCTTTTATTTATCCAGCTGAGGATAGGTTAGGCTCCCTGAATCTATGAAATAGGATCTTGGTTTTCACTAATTCTGGAAAATTCTAGCTATGATTTCGCCAAATACTGCCTTCTCCCCATTCGATCATCTCCTAGAATCTGGTTAGATAGACGTTGGATCCATCAACTCTACCATAGAGGTTTCTTAACCTCTTTATATTTTCCTATCATTTTCCTTTTATTTCCTTTTTGTCACTCTGTACTTCTTTCTTACTGATTTATTCGGATCAATCTTCAAGTTTACTCATTAGCAGCGTCTAATTAGCAATTTCAACTAGCCACTGAAATTTAAGTGTCAGTTGTTTACTTTCATTTCTACAAGTTCTGCTTGGCTCTTTTTCAAATCTGCTGGGCTATTTTTGTAGTCTCATTCCTTTTTCCTTTTAGCTTTTCTATTTTATCGTGGTAAGAACATGCGGTAGATGCACCCTCTTAACAGGTTTTTAAGTGTAAAATACAGTACTGTTAGCTAATAGGCACAATGTTGTAGAGCTCTCTAGAACTTACTCATCTTGTACAACAGAAATTTTATACCCATTGATCAGCAACTCATTTCCCCCTCCCCCCAGCCCCTGGCAACCACAATTCTATTCTCGGCTTCCAGGAGTTTGTTTTAGAATCGTCATACACGTCGAATCATGCAATGTTTGTCCATCTGTAACTGATTAGCTCAGCAGGTCCTCAAGGTGCATCCATGTTGTCACATATTACAGAACTTTCTTCTAAGACTGAGTATTCCCTTCTACATATATACGGCATTTCCCCCATGGATCAGTCAATGGACACTTCAGTGGTTTCCGATCTTGGCTACTGTGAATAGTGCTACAATAAACATGGAAGTGCAGATACCTCTTCAAGATCCTGTTTCAATTCTTTTAAATACCCAAAAGCTGGACTGCTGGATCATACTGCACTTCAATTTTTAGTTTTTTGAGGACCCTCCATACTGTTTGCATAGTCAATATATCATTTTGAATTCCCACCTACAGGATGCTAAGGTTCCAATCCTACATTCTTGCCAACACCAGCTGTTTTTTTCTTGATAACAGCCATTCTAACAACGAGGGAGTCATATAGCTCATTGCGGTTTTGATTTGCATTTCCCTTATGATTAGTGACACCATCTTTTCATATACCCATTCGCTAAGCATGTTTCTTCTTTAGAAAAAGGCCTATTCAGGGGCATCTGGGTGGGTCAGTCAGTTAAGCGTCCAACTGGTAGGGGTACTACCAACCCAGAACAGTTTTGAAATAAATTCTCAACTTGGGGTTTGAGGGACCATACAGAGGATGTGAATTCAGTCCTGAACCCAGAAGAAGACCAACATATGGTTACAATCCTCAAAGACAGCACTGGCTTTCTTTCTTCTCCTCTGTGTCACCCAGACTCAAGACCAAAGAATTTTTTTATATGGTATTTTTATCTGTTTTGCAGTGGAGAGATTTTTAAATAATGATTATGAAGTCTAAATACATTTTAAAGCATTATTAAAGTGTCTTAGGTTTCATGTAAAAAAAATAAAGTGGTTATTTTTATTACTGTAACACTTAAATGCTTAATACTTCAACCAACCAATAGGTACTTGGGAAAAGACCATGTACGAGGTGCGAATAAGAGCAGGGAGTCCTGGGGTGCCTGGGTGGCTCACTCAGTTATGTGTCCAACTTCAGCTCAGGTCATGATCTCACCGTTTATGGGTTTGAGCCCTGTATCAGGCTCAGGGTTGACCGCTCAGGTCTGGAGCCTGCTTCACATTCTGTTTCTCCCTGTCCCTTCCCTGCTTGCATATTCTCTCTCTCTCTCTCAAATGAACATAAAAAAAAAAAAATTAAGATTAGTGAGTCCCACAATGGGAATAATTTCCTATCATCTACGTTCAAGGGGAAGAGGTAAATCATAATCCTCTATCTTGGGGCCAAAAATAAGGCTCTACTAGCTTCTACCAAATAAAACACGAGTTAGGTGTTTAAACATCATTTAACATCATATGAAGATATGGAATTTATGAACCTCAGGAAAGAAAGTGAAATGAGAAGTATTCCCCTCCAGTATTTCAGAAAATAAGCTCACTTATTTCCTCAAAAAAATCAATAGGAAAAAAGTTAAATACAGGATTACCATGTGATCCAACAATCCCACCCACAGCAGGGTATAAATCCAAAGGACATGAAGTCACTATCTCAGCGGGCTATCTGTACCCCATGATTATTACGGTACTATTCCTAACAGCCAAGATCTGGAATCAACCTAAATGTCCATCTATGAATGAATGAATAAGGAAAATGTCGTATAGATAACAATGGAATAGGGGCACCTGGGTGGCTCAGTCAGTTGAGTGCCTGACTTCAGCTCAGGTCGTGATCTCACAGTTCATAGGTTCGAGCCCCACATTGGGCTTTGTGCTGACAGTGTGGAGCCTGCTTTGGATTCTCTGTCTCCCTCCCTCTCTCCTTCTCTGCCCCTCCCCAGCCCCCACTCTCACTCTCTCACTGAGAAGTAGTCTAAAAAATAAATAAAACTCTTAAGATATACAATGGAATTTAAAAAGGAAATCCTGCCATTTGCAACAGATGGGTGGACCTTGACGCTAGGATTCCAAGTGAAATGTCAGATACTAAAAGACGTATAGTGTAAAGATCTCACATGTGGAATCTAAAAAAAGCCAAACTGGTAGAAACAGAATGGTAGCTACCAGGGGCTGGGGAAGCAGGGAATCAGGGGGACAGGGAGATTAGGAGATATTGGTCAAAAGATATAAACTTCCAACTAAGTTCCAGAAGATCTAATATACAGCATGGTAAATATAGTTAACAATACATTATTACACTTGAAAGTTGCTAGAAGAGTACATCTTGAATGTTCTCACCACACACAAAGGTGTATTTATGTGAAGTGATGGAGGTGTTAACCTTACTGTCATATTTCATACATATACATTTAACAATTGTACACCTTAAATTTACACAATGTTCTATTTCAATTGTACATCAAAAAAAGTGAAAAAAATTTTGAAGTCCTACTCCAAATATAATATTAGGAGCTAGGAGTAAAGTATTTTCTATTATAAATACTGCGTATGCTATCAGAAATAATCTTATGCTGTATTGAGCTTCCTCATAACACTTTCAGAGGCAAAGCTTTTATACTCACTTATAAAAGTAAAGTTCACAGATACAGCTCACAAAAGCCAGGAGACATCGTAAAAAGTAGAAGACAAGAATCTGAAAGAAACCAAAAACAAGAAAACAAAAGTCACAGGGCTCCTGGGTGGCTCAGTCGGTTAAGCGTCCTGACTTTGGCTCAGGTCACGATCTTATGGTTCATGGGCTGGAGCCTTGCATCGGGCTCTGTGCTGACAGCTAGCTCAGAGCCTGGAGGCTGTCCTCGGATTCCGGGTCTCTTTCTCTCTTTGACCCTCCCCTGCTCATACGGTCTCGATCTCACTCTCAAAAATAAATAAAACGTTAAAAAATTTTAATAAAACCAACAAAAGTCATACAAAGCCTTCAAGATCAAACCACTTTCATTTGTCATTAGTAACATTGTGAACTGGTATAATCCTCTTAAAAGGCAGTATGGATCAAGAACCATAAACATGGTCATATCCCAAGACCCAGTATACCTATTTCTAGGACTCCAGCCCACAGACGTAACTGAAGTAAGGGCGGCGGGAGGGTTAGTTCTACTCATGCAAATGGTCATTGCAACACTATTAATTTAAGGAAAAAAATGGTTTAAAAGAACTATATAACATCCGATTACGGGGGTGGGGGGTGCGGGGAGTCAATTCTGCTACACATTTCATGGACTACTACACAGATAAAATTTACGGTTACAGAAACAGTGAAAGAATAAGATATAAAACTACATTCAAAAAACATTTCCTGAACTATTATATATTGATAATTACACAATACCAGGTAAAAATGCACAATACGTTATCATTTACATGTCAGAATCACAGCTTTGGAAATCAGAAGCATATAAAAAGGCTGAAAAGAAATGTGAGAAAATGGTAAAGACGGCTGAACCAAGCTGGTGGGAGTTAGGTGCAGATTTTCCTTCTTACTTCCAAGTATCTGTAATGTGATTTCATTAAGTTTATAATTAACACCGATTTAAAAAATAATAATAGGGGTTCTATTGAATAGCTTTCATACTATAGCACAGTGGTATGTTTAAGAGCCTGGACTACCTCAGAATATAAGCACTACTGAAATAGATGTTATAATTAATAGAATTACATATGACTTAGAAATACTTCCCATTTTTATCACTAGAACCAAAAAATTCCAGAGTTCAATAAAGTGATCCAATAAATGCCAGACTTGGGGCACCTGGGTGGCTCAATTGGTTGAGTGCCTGACTTCAGCCAATAAATGCCAGACTCATTCATTAATTCAATAAAAACATACTGAATATCTAGTATACACTGAACACTATTCCAGATGCTCCTAGGAATTCAGATAATTTTAGTACCAAGTGTCTACATGCATAAGCACTCCTCATCTAATTGGGGAGAGTACAAAACACATTTAGAAAGTTAAAAATTAACCTAAGTTAATATAAGAGTTGTATTTAGAAGTAGGATAACCATGTTCCCACAACAAATAACGTCCAACATATAAATAGAAGTCCTGGTTGGTGCAAAATGATATACAAAAAAAATGAGGTATTATAGAATAAAAGAAACTGAACTTTATGCACAGATGTAAGAGAATCCAAGAGATTCACCTGATAAACCAAGGACACTAATAAGGAGATTCAGCAAGATTTAGATGAAGATCAAAAAAACAAAGATCAACTGTATTCCTCTGTATCAGCAATGACCACCTAAAAAATTAGCAAAACAAGATTTCTTTCCAAATAGCAACAAAAAGTATCAAGAATGTAAGCCTTAACCTACCCAAGAATAAGACTGAATTGGGTACACCTAAAAATTTTATTAGAAGACATGGAAAACCTGACTAAATGGATCAGATCATTGTAAGAATGAAAATAACAAACCTATAAACATTGATTCTATTAACATATAATTCAGTGCAACTCTCATCAAAACCCAGCAGAACTTGGGGGAGGGACAAACAGATTCTGTAAGGGTTTGTTTTTTTTTTGTTAACATTTATTTATTTTTGAGAGACAGAGTAAGACAGTGTACGAGAGGGGGATGGAGCAGACACAGAATCTGAAGCAGGCTCCAGGCTCTGAGCTGTCAGCACAGAGCCCGACTCAGTGCTCAAACCCACGAACCAGGAGATCATGACCTGAGCTGAAGTAGGACGCTTAACCGACTGACCCACTCAGGCGTCCCTGTAATCATTTTTAAAATATAGATTTTAAAATCGACATGAGGGGCACCTGGGTGGCTTAGTCGGTTAAGCGTCCGACTTTCACTTAGGTCATGATCTCACGGTTCGTGGGTTCAAGCCCCACGTCGGGCTCTGCGCTGACTGCCAGCTCATGAGCCTGGAGCCTGTTTCAGTCTGTGACTCCCTCTCTCTCTCTGACCCTTCCCTGCTCACGCGGTCTCTCTCTCTCTCCTAGAAATAAAATAAATATAATAAAATCGACATGAGAAGTTTATCAACCAGATATTTAACACACACAACAAAACCATAATAAAAATATGGTACTGACAATCTGACCAAGGACATAGAATAAGGAGGCCAAGAAAAGACCTATGAATGTAGGAATAAAGTACCTGATAGATATGGTATCACGAATCAGAGAAAGGATGGATTACTCAGCAGATAGGACTTAAAAATCCAGTTCACTCTACCACAAAAAATAAAGCGAGCTCTTTCTATAATTTATAAAAAATAATGTTAAAATTAGGATACCTGTCTGGCTCAATATAGTGGAGTGTGCAACTCTTGATCTTAGGGTTGCAAATTCAAGCCCCACATTGAGTGTAGAGATTACTTAAAAATCTTTTTTAAAAAATATTTAAGTGCATTAAAGCCTCGTATGTGACAGGTAAAATTATAAAGCTAAGAAAATATGTAAGGACATCTTTGTGAACTGTGGTAAGGAGGGATTTCTTTTGGAAAGACCCAAAACCCACCAATCATAAGTGAAAAACTAATTGGGCTGTATCAAAATTAAAGATTTCTGTTCAACAAAGATCCACAGACACAATAGAGAGGCAACAGCCAAAAGATTTCCAGTATCTAAAACCTTCAAGTGGTTACTTTGAGAACTTCTACAAATCCGTAAAGAAAACCAGAAAACCCAACTGAAAAACAGGCAAAGGATATGAATAGGTAATTCACAGGAAAAAAAAAAAAAATACGAATGACTATTAAATGAAATGTTGCACCTCACATGTAATCGGAGAAATCCAATTAAAATGAGAAACATCTCACATGCATGAGAAGGGCAAAAATTAGCAAGTCAGAAATATCAAGTGCTCAGGAGGTGTAAGGTGGCTGAGATGTGGAACACTGTTGCAGAAGTGTGAAGTTGGATAGCCATTCTAGGGAGCAATCTGGCAGTACCCCATGCATGAAATTAAGTAGCCTATGGATCTATGTACAGGATCCTACTCCTGAGCACATAGTTCAAAGAGACAAAATAAAGGTATTCTTATTTAGAGTAGCAAGAGGTTGGAAAGGTAACCAACACTAGGGGGTGCCAATTATTACCAGATGGTCTTTCAGTAACAATCCACCCTCTCTATTGTGCATCAGGATGCTGGGGCTGGGACTCTTTAAGCTAATTCCCCCTTGCCAAGTGGCCCCCTGTTGGCTTCCATTGGCAGAACCTAACAGGGAGGAGATTAGAAGAAAGAACAAGAAGGGAAATCTTCATTCCTGTTGTGCTTCCTGCTCGTGTCATTAACATAAAAGCAAAAGTGATAGAAAATGAAGGATTCGGTTGAACACGTCAAATTGGAAGAACAGTGGATATTCAAATGGAAATAAAATCCTTAAGCATTGCATATTGTTATTTCTCTATGAAGACCTCATCCTGCATACCTTTCTTCTAAATTTAAGAAAAAAAAAGAAAGCAGAAATGAAAAGATAGGGAAGCAAAGGACAGTTCTATCACCTTCTATAGGTACTATCTTTCTGATGAGTCTAAAATGCAAATGCAATCATGTCTCTCCTCTAAAACCTCTGGATGGCTTCAGAATGTCCTGGGGGGCCGGTGGAGGCGGGGATAAAGTCTAAATTCCTTATGAGAGCCTACCAGGTATTGTATAAATCTGGCCTCCTCCTACCTTTCAGTATCTTGCAACTAACTCCACCACTCCCTCTCTTCCAAGCATCAAACCTATTTATGTAAGGCCATGCTGGCCCTCTTCCCAGCCTCATGGCTTTCCTCCCTCATCCCCATTTTCCCTTTATCTAGCCAATTCCTACTGAACGTCTAGCTCTCTAATCAGGGACTTCTGCCTCATACAAGATGGATTAGCTATACTTTTCCCTATTCCTCCTACTATGTAGAACCAAAAACTGCACATTACAGGTAAAGTAAACCTAAGACGACTCAAGGTAGAGAGAAGGTGCCAGACTGCCTAGGGACTTTAGGACCTGAGGAAAAAAACAGTGGGGAGTTCCCCAATTTTCTTTTTGCCTTCTACATTTCAGACTTAGAGCTAAAGAAGGTGGCAGTAGAAATGCCAAGGAGCACTGACAAACACACACCAATCAAAGCTTGGCTGATCTAGCCAAGAGGCCAAGACAGGAGTAGCCAAACAACACAGAAAACCTTTAGTCAATAATCACTCTACTCCAGCAAGCACCCCAGGGGGGAAAAAAAAAAAGTAGCCCAACTCCCACCCAGGCCATCAAATGTCCAGTAGGAAGCCTTCATCCTTGCTGGTGTAATGAGCTCCCTCTCTGGACACAGGGTCAGTGGAGACTACTTGGGTAAGCCTAGGGTTCCACCTCCTCATCCCACCTAGCAGTAGTGAAGTATCCCTATCCTGCCCACTGGAGTGAAGTGGGGGACCTCAACTTCCACCCCCACATGGCAGTAACAAAGGTGGAGAACTGTCTCCTTTCTCCTGATAGAGTGGTATCAGAAGCAACCAGACCACACAGATGGTATAAAATAAGACCCAGAGATGCAGAGGAAACACATCGGGCCCAGGAAGAAGATCCAGAGTCTCAGAATCTAATACCCCAAATGGCCAGGTTTCGACTGAAAATTACTTGGAAGATGGCAAACTGAATGAAAATTGTCAATCAATAGATACCAAGGAGACAAAGGTCAGAATTATATGACAAACTTTTAAAGGAGCCACTGCAAAAATGATTCAGTGAGCAATTAACACACTGGAAGTAAATGAAAAAAAATTCTCAAAGCAACAGAATATATAAAGAAAAACCAAATGGAAAATTTTCAACTGAAAAAAATACAATAACCAAAATAAAAGCTCAACAGATAGGCTCAACAGCAGAATGGAGAGCACAGAGGAAAAAATAGGTGAACTGGAAGATTAGAAATTGCTCAATCAACACATAGAAAATGGACTGGAAAAAAATGAATAGGGTCTCAGAGACCTAGGAGTCTATAATAAAAACATCTAACATTGATATCACCGGAATTTTAAGAGAAAAGATAGGGCAGGGCTAAAAAAGTACTCTCAAAGATAACAGCCAAAATCTGCCCAAATTTGTCAAAAAAAAAAAATATATATATATATATGCCTAAATATTTAAGAAGGTTAGTAATCTCCAAACAAGACAAACCCAAAGAAATCCATGCCAAGACACATGATAGCAAATTCCTAAAAAGTAATCAGGTTAGGTCTCCATTAACTCCTACTAATTCTCCTTCAGCATTTTGTTTAAATTAGCCTCCCTAATATGCTATCCCATCGTACACTTCTCCGCCTTAAGACCCACTGCATTTCTTTCTCTTTCTGAGGGGGAAGGAGACCAGGGAAGGGACAAAGGGAGAGGGAGAGAAGGATCTTAAGCAGGTTCCGTACCCAGCACGGAGCCCAACTCCAGGATCAGTCCCACAACTGTGAGATTATGACCTGAACCAAACTCAAGAGCTAGACGCTTAACCGAGTCACCCACGTACCCTGACCCACTGCATTTAAAATACTTGTTTGATGTTCATCTTCTACCACTAAACTATAAATTCCATGAGGGCAGGGATTTGGTCACTGTGGGTCACACCCACAACTCTTAACAAAGTACCTGCCAGATAAAAGTTGGTCCATTAGTTAATATCCAAAATATGAAAAGAGCTTATACAACTCAACACACAAAAAACCCACAAATATCCAATTAAAAGATGGGCCAAGGGGCAGCTTGGTGGCTCAGTTGGTTAAGTGTTCAGCTTCACCTCAGGTCAGGATATTGCAGTTCATGGAGTCTGGAGCCCCACATCAGTCTCTCTGCTGTCAGCACAGAGCCGGCTTCAGATCCTCTGTCCCCCATCTCCCTCTCTGCCCCTTTCCTACTCACACGCACTCTCTCACAACTAACAAAAAATTTTTTAAAAGGGCAGAGACATGAATAGACATTTCTCCAAGGAAGACATACAGATAACTGACACAAGACGCTCAACATCACTCATCATCAGGGATATGCAAATGAAAACCACAATGAGATCTCACCTCACACCTATTGGAATGGCCAAAATCACAAACACAAGAAAAAAGGGTTGGTGAGGATGTGGAGTAAAAGGAACTTGTGCAGTGCTGATGGAAATGTAAACTGGTACAGCCTCTGTGGGAAACAGTATGGAGGGGGTCTCAAAAAGTTAAAAATAGAATTATCATATGATCCAGTAACTGCATTACTGAATATTTACCTAAGGAAAATGAAACGCTGGGGCGCCTGGGTGGCTCAGTCGGTTAAGCGCCCGACTTCAGCTCAGGTCATCATCTCAGGGTCTGTGGATTCAAGCCCCACGTTGGGCTCTGTGCTGACAGCTCAGAGCCTGAAGCCTGCTTCAGATTCTCTTTCTCCCTCTCCCTCTGCCCCTCCCCCGCTTGCCCAGTCTCTCAAAATAAAGACATAAAAAAATTTTAAAAAAAGAAAATGAAACACTAATTCGAAAGGATATATGCAACCCTATATTTATAGCAGCATTATTTACAATAGCCAAGTTATGGAGCAGCCCAAGTGTCCACTGACAGATGAACAGATAAAGCAGACGTGGTATATACATACAATGGAAGATTATTCGGTCATAGAAAAAACAATGAAATCTTGCCATTTACAACAGTGTACAAATACCATAGGATTTCACTCATATATGGAATTTAAGAAATAAGAAAAAAGAGAGACAACCCAAAAAAACAAACAAAACTGCTGTTAACTACAGAAAACAAACTGATGGTTACCAGAGGGGCAGGGGGAGAGGGACGGATGAAATAGATAAAAGGGAATAAGAATACACTTATCTTGAGGAGCACCTAGTAACATAGATCATTGTTGAATCACTGTATCCTACACCTGGAACTAAGGTGTATGGCTGTAGGTTAACTATTGCAGAATCAAAATAAAAAAATGTTTAAAAGTTGCTCCATTAATGTTTATTTACAATGAATGAATAAATGACTATTCTAAAAANCCTAACCAACCATTTTTTTCCCTTTTCTGAAAACTGTTCCAAGACTCACCTCTTGTTCAGCTATAACTGCTTCCCGGTGGGCCTGCCCTTACCTTATTAGTTTGTAGAATTCTTGCATGAAATGCAGCTGGCCAGGCATGAAGCAACAGGTAGGCATAGGAGCGAATCGCATAAACTGGGGAATATTCCCAAGTCTGAAACCCCTTCCCATAGATGAGGTAGTGTGTCTGAAAGTACAAAACAGATAGGTTCAGGTTCAAGGTTAAATTGGCCAAAAATGCTTGCTAACAGGATGCAGGTGAAGTTTCTAAGCAAAATTAACAAGAAAGATACACAAAAAATGCTGACATTCAACAGGATTTGCAACGATAGATATCAAAATGACCCAATACTGAAAAATATTAGGATATTATAAATTCCCTAAGACTGTTTGGTCAACGTTGAAAGCTTGAATTTTACTTTTTTTTTTTTAAATACTCATTAACCAAAACAGAGAAACTCTAAATCTTATCTTTTCCTTAAACTACCTAAACATTCTTCTTAATGCAATAAAGGATCGGGAAATTTCACTCTAGATTTTCTCTAACATGAAGTCAGCTGACTTACAAATATATAAATCAAGAAATAGCAGTACAAGCATACCACTTAGTAGCTTTTTTATTTTAGCAAACATCAGATTAACCAAAAAAGCTGAAAGTTCCCTCTAGGGACTCGATTTGACTGTGAGAAATGGAACAGAGAGCTACTGTTTTCCCTTTAAGTTTCACAGTAGGTGTTAATATTTTTAAAAATGTCTTTAAGCATTATTCTTTAAAATTTATTTTAAATCAGAAAATTACAAATTATTTTTGTGAAAAAGCCCAATTTTCCATGGCCTTCAACAACTGGTAAATCATCAGCTTAGAATACAAAAGTGAAAACAAAGTTGTTTTACCACCAGTCACACGTGTATGCATACTACTTGTATCTTAATTGGCATCAAGGCTCCAAGCAGGGAAACCAAGAACAAGACAACTAAAGAAATCACTTACTGGTTCCCAGTAGTTGAAGGTTTCATCGCAGTCAGAGATGTTGCTCAGGAGAGCAGCACATAACCTTGCTGAGAGCAGACACTTGAAAGCAGTAGATCCCTCAGGTGCCCAGACTTGTCCTGCTTTGTTCCCAGATAACCTGCTCAGGAGCAAAGAAAGGAGGTGTCGGGAAGACCCACCAGCTAGAAGGTCTAAAACTGGTCAGAAACGACAAGAATGGCAAGGCCCTCAAAACACACTTAAGTAAGTCACTTAAAAAGTTAGTTGTTCTCAGTAGAAATCAATAAGAAAGGAATGCAGACCTTTATTAATTACTCCTTCCACTTCCTGCTTTTAAGGAGTAAGCTCATTCAGGGGCGCCTGGGTGGCTTAGTCGGTTGAGCGTCCGACTTTCGCTTAGGTCACGATCTCGCGGTTCATGGGTTCAAGCCCCGTGTCGGGCTCTGTGCTGACTGCCAGCTCAGAGCCTGGAGCCTGTTTCAGTCTGTGACTCCCTCTCTCTCTGACCCTCCCCTGCTCACGCTGTCTCTCTCTCTCTCCTAGAAATAAATAAAACATTAAAAAAAAAAAAAAGGAGTAAGCTCATTCATCCCCTACATGGCATCGAAGACACTCCTTCAAGGCCACAAAGCTCTCATTCTCCTTTTCTTTCTTAACGAGGTCACTTCTTTCCACTGCTTTATTCATCTCCCTCTTGTTCAAACGCCCAGAGGCCTCACTTGTGCGGAGCGGACAACCTCCTCGCGTCCCGTGTGCTGACCGCTCCGTCAATGCGGCCCTAAGCCGCAGAGCCCCGGCAGGGACCGCTGCGGGCCCCACACTCCAGAGCAAGGGGTCAGGGCTTTGCGGACAATGACGGAGACCGTGAGAGACAGCCTAGAAAGGTCTGCTCTCTGCTCTCGCCAACGTCTCCCACAGAGGCTCTGCCAACGCAAACGCCGCGCCGCCAGCCCTCTGCGGGCCTGGGCCGGCAGCCCTGAGCAACACGGGACCCGGGGTGGGGGACCCGAGGCGCCGCGAGGCCCGCACGGGGCCCGTCCAGGAGAGCAGCGGGGCCGGGGGGGGCTGGGGGGGTGAGGCAGGCGGGCAGGACCCCC
>NW_027532613.1:3995237-4018567 GCF_008692635.1 Crocuta crocuta | reverse complement strand
CTCGCCTCCCGGCTGCACAGCAGCTCCCGCAGCTTGTCCGCCGCCGAGACCGTGTCCCCGCCGCTGCCCCCGCTCCCCTTCAGGCGCTGACGAGCCCCCCGGCTCGCCATGGCGCGGGCGAAAAAAGGTAGAATTCGGCTCCCTACCAAGGCGGCGAGCGCGGAGACATAGCTGTGGCTGGCAACGGTGTCCGCCGAGGGACAAAAGTCCCTGACATGCGCAGACGAGGCTAAATTATAGCGTTGCTGGGCCAATTGGGGCAAATCCCAAAGTAGAAAAGAAACGGAAAGTGCGACTTGACTTTCACAACCACAGCTATCCCAACCATAGCCGTCTGTAACTCCGAATATTCCTCTCGACCACCACCCCTTCCTTCATTTCTCAGCACAAACAGAAAGTCACCAAACAACTCTACAAGGCACGCAGAGGTATTTATTCAGTTAAATATAACAGGACAGCTGCAGATGAGAGGGGAGGTCCTTAAAAGGTCACGGACACCGTGCCCTTCCTGTATTTTGGTGAGTGTGATAGAGACAACCTGTAGCTAATTAACTGCCCCAGAGGGACGAAGCAGTAATGGCAGGATATAGAATGAGAAAAATGAAAGCCCAAAAAATTCTGGTGCCACAAATGCAACCAGACACCAGGCACTGCCATTGTTACTACAGGAATTCGGTAAACATTTTACACATTTCATCCTTTTCATGTATAATACAACAACCTTGTTCTTATCAATAAGTAAATTATAGTAAGTTGATGCCCAAGGTGGCCTAGCTAAGAAAAGGTGGAGCCATAGTCCAACCCAGGTCTACCTTATTACAAAGCCCATGCTTTTCCCACCAGCAGATGAGGAGAAAGCGCCTGATGTCAACAGGTGATAGCACACCTGTGACTCCCAGGCGTTATTCATCTGTTCCTGATACCCCACCCACAGTGTTCTATCCCATCCTGTGGGGCTCTGTACCAGTAGCAGAAATGCACCCTTAACAAGAAATGTTAAAGGGACTTCTGTAAGTGGAGGGTAAAAGCCGTAACTAGAAGTAAGACAAGTTTGAAAGGAAAAAAATTCATGACTAAATGCAATTACACAGTCAAGGTAGTAATCAGTACGAAGATTAAAAGACTAAAGTAGTAAAGTGAATTGTATCCAAAAAATTAGTTAAGGGGACTTAAAAAATAAAAAGATGTAAAATATGAATAAATATACATAAAATTATGAAAACGTATACATAAAACCCAGAGGAAGGAGTAAAAATGAAGTTGTTTTAGAAGGTCTTTAAACTTAAATGACGATCAACTTACTATACATTGCTGTATACTTAGGATGTTATATAGAGTGCTGAACTTGACAAGGTCCTAGGTTATTATTTAATACTAAAATTATTGACAATGGAGATTGATCAAAGTGCTCAATTCCCACAGGCAAGTATTAGTATCCATCATCCCAGACTAGCTGTATCTCCTACAGAGACCTCCTCTCATTTCACTCCAGTGCAGGCCCCTCCCTGCCCCTACCTAGGACTGCTACAATAGCATCCTAACAGGGGTCTCCCATCTCAAATTCATCCTATGCAACACTGTCCAATTAATTTTTTTCAAAGACTTTAATGTTTATTTTTTTGAGACAGAAGCAAAGCACAAGCTGGGGAAGGGCAGAGAGAGAGGGAGACGCAGAATCTGAAGCAGGCTCCAGGCTCTGAGCCATGAGCACAGAACCTAACGTGGGGCTCAAACTAGAGAACTGTGAGATTGTGACCTGAGCCAACATCAGACGCTTAACCAACTGAGCCACCCAGGCGCCCCTGTGCAATTAATTTTCAAAAGCACTATTTTATGTTGCCTCCTTGATCAAAAATCACCAGTTTTTCTATTGTCTGCCAAATGAAGTACCGACGCCTTATTCTAGCATTCACAGTCTTACATCAACTACATCCAGCCCCAACTAAATCTGATCTCATCTCCCACTACTTCCCTACACACATTTACATTCCAACTAACTAGCCTGAAAAGTGCCCTAGATGCTTCCTTATATGTACTTCTGCCTGAAGTGCAATTCCTCTATGGGGAAATAGGTTCTACTTATACAAACGGGTTAGAAAAAAGCTTAGGGTGGGAAGCCGCCACCACGGGTTGAAAGTGCCGGAAGTTAGAGAGATAGTGTAATGGGATCATGAGAAACGTGTTATATCACCTGCAGGAAATTACTTTCCATCTGACACCAATATACTATTATACTTTGATCACAAACTCCCATTGCCCACCCCCCCCAGACCCTTTGCTTCTTACATACACAAGTTAATAATTACTATCTAATTGTTTTCTTCATGTTTACCACGTGTGTAAGACCTTGAGTGCTCAATAAATACGGAGACGAAACCCATTTGGGGCACATGTCTCCTCCCAGATATTAGCATCTCTTGTGTTCAATTCTGTGTCTGCTCTCTTGCTGGACAAGAGAGAACTCCAGACTTAGTCTGCAGCAGTCCTTGCCTAACAATCCTCCCATCACATCCCTACTCTTGTTTTAAGATCCAGCTCAAATGCTACCTTGTCCAGGTACTAGGCACTATTGAGCATAAAAACAAGTTATATCTCACATTATCTGCCCTCTATTCGCTTGTAGTGTATGTAGAAGGCTAAGCAATAAATATATCCATAAGAGATCTCTTGGTTCTTTACCCCATTCCCCCAACTGTTATGCCAGTTTTCCCATCCCCATTAATGATACTTCTATTCTTCCAGGTCAAAAAAGCACGGAGTCAGTCCTGCTTGATTCCTCTGTTTCTTCAACCCCACACCCTTCACCCATGCACATATAGTTAGTTCATCAGCAAATCCTTTTAAATATTACCCAACCCAACAGCTTCTTACCATCCTGGTCCAGGTCACCATTTTCTTTTGTTTGTGTTACCGTAATAACCTCCTATTGTGTTTCTTGGCTTCCATTCTTTACTTCCCACGTTTTTCTCCAAATACAAGAACAAATAAGACAGTTATTTCCTTCTGAGTTTACAATATAATTCCAATCTGTGGAGCCTAACTACTCATTAACAGGAACATCCATTACTTAATATTAGAGTACTTCATTCTGTAGAGTCCTGGGCTGAGCCAGTCTCCCAGTGTCTCTTAGAGATGCTTATAACAGAAGCCTCCAAAATCTAGGAGGGCTAAGTTTACAGATGAGAGGTTACTACTGAAGACGACTAGGTGGGAGAAATAACAACGGCAGAAGGAACGTGGGCTTTAGAGTCAGACCCAAGTGTGAACTCTAAATCTGACATTAACTAGTTCCATGACTCCCACAGGAGTCAACCATGTAGTAAATACTATAATAATACCAATACTAATTATGGAGACTTTCAACTTACCCAAGCTAATAAATGTTGGTCTGACTCCAAAAACCACTCTTGTAAATTGATGTAATGACATAATACAATAGAGTTAAAGAAAGAGGAATTAGCAGTATGGAAAATATAAGACACTCAAATTCTATTGCATCTTCACAATAGAGCATATAAAATGCAAGACAGTTTTGTTGTATTTGTTTTCCTAGTCATTACTCAGGATCAAAATACTGTACAACTCCAAAGGTCACTGATCACATTATAGTCTTTTAAGTGACAGAGCCACAAGTTTCTTTTTTACTTTTTAATAGTTTTTATTTATTTTTATTTTAGAGAGAGTGCACAAGCAGGGGAGAGAGACAGGAGGAGAGAGAGACTCTGAAGCAGGCTCCAGGCTCGGCGCAGAGCCTGACATGGGGCTCGATCTCATGACCCTGGGATCATGACCTGAGCCAAAATCAAGAGTTGGATGCTCAACACTCAACTGACTGAGTCACTCAGGCACCCTGAGCCACAGTTCTCTACACTCAACCAACACTGGCCAAAGTCACAAGGTTAAAGATTTTATAAAAATCAAAGTCCAAAAAGGACTACCAGTTATAACTTGGCCTTTTTCATTGGCATCCGCACCCACACCCACACCCACGGGGATCACTCCAGAGAAATAAATTTACTAAACTACCGAGGTATTACGTGTAGCCTTTGCTGAATCTCTTTCCTAAGCTGGGACTGCATTGATGCCACCTGTTGCTGGGTGAGGGCTTTGTCACACGTCTGGTAAGTCAATCTATAGCAGAGACTGACCTGTTGAGTTTTTGGATGCTGAAAACGACTGAGGAACTCTATGGATATGACAGTGTCCTGAGACACTGCTCGGGCCACCGTGTGAAATTCTAGTTCATCAAATCCTTTCTTCTCATCTAACCAAAAACTAATATCATGAACATAGCATGGAGGATACAAGGAATAGCTTTTAAAGGGTTCTATGTTCCCAGAGACAAAATTCTTCAGGAAACGGTGATCAAAGGTCCACAGCATCCTCCAGTCAGAGATACCCCAGACAAGCATGGCTAGTAGGTCCAAGTTCATGGACACAAACATAAAACACTGGTCTTTGTGCATAATGCCTGTAGTGGATATGGTGACAGACCCAACAATCAGATCCTTGGCACAATCTGAGCCAAAATTATGAGGCTTCACATTAATAATATACTGGTTGCCATCTGGTTGAAAGACAAATTCCACTGAACTGCTCAGCTTAGAGCCTTCCGGCAATGTCTGGGTCAGAAGGCTATCAAGAAAACCCTTCAGGTGATCCAGTAGTGACTGAAGACAACCATCCTTCAGATTTTTATTAAACCCAATGATAAATAAAGTCTCATGAAATGCCGGCATTGTGAACGGCAAGATGTGGCACTTCCGAAAGACAGGTCCACTGAGGATGTGCAGGCAACCTGGGAGAAAGTCTGGTGCTTGGACGACAGCCTGAACATGAACTAGGAGAGAAGGCCTAAGGCAGACCCTGGTTTGGCCATAGCTTTCTTCATGAGCTTCTTCCTTACTATCTCTTCCAGGATCCTTGAGAAGGTTAAGTTCTGAAAATAACACTAGAAAGTCCTCCATGTCTTGTCTTGTCCCATCAGTCAGGGACTCAGAATTTGAGTTATCTTCATGGAGACTAATCCAAAAGGCAGCTGACAGAATGTCACAGTTCCAGGAAGTGAGAACACTAGTGCTTCGCTCCGGCAGCAGAGGGAAGGAACACTTCAGCCTTTTTAGAGGGAAAACTTTGCCCAGTTCAGCAATGAGTTTCTCATTAATGGTTTTGACAGGATGACATGAAGGTGCTTCTAGGAAACCTCTGTTTAAGCACACATAAAAACAACTTTTTAAACTTCAAATAATAAATAGTTAGAATGGATAAAGAATTAAAAGCACAAATAGCCATACAGAAAAGAATTATCTTTAAGGTAAGCTTGAAAGCAAATAAAAAAAAACCCATCTACCGGGGCGCCTGGCTGGCTTAGTCGGTTAAGCGTCCAACTTTCGCTTAGGTCATGATCTCGTGGTTCGTGGGTTCGAGCCCCGTGTCGGGCTCTGTGCTGACTGCCAGCTCAGAGCCTGGAGCCTATTTCAGAATCTGTGTCTCCCTCTCTCTCTGACCCTCCCCTGCTCACGCTGTCTCTCTCTCTCTCCCCTAGAAATAAATTTAAAAAAAAAACAAAAACCCATCTACCATAAATAGAGGTATCATGTGTTTCAGAACTCTGACAGCCACGATCCCTATACCAGAAAATATGACAAATTTTAATTCTAAAAAGGCTTGTGTAGGGCCAGACTGACAAGAATTCACAGCACCAACATCATTAACAAGTTATATAGCATCCATTCAATGTACAGTTGCCATCAAGCAACCAGAGATAGAAGTAACTTCTGGTAAAACAGCAGGTTACCTGTTCAACTTTCCTACAAGTGCTTCTGGTTCTGGAAAGGAAAACCACCGGTCACCCAGTTTGGTCCTGAAGATTCTGGGTTGTGAACCTTCAAAGGGTAAGCTCCGGGTGAAGATGTGGTTCAAAGCACCTTCTACATGAAAGGACTTATCTTGACTCCTGGAAAAAATAGTCACCAAGTATGGAGTCAGTGAGCCTTTTCTTTTCTTTTTATTTCCTTTTTTTCTTTCTTTTATTTTGTTTCTTTCCTTCTTTTCCCTCCTTTCTTATTTACTTATTTACTTACTGTCATTTTTAAAACAAGTATTTCCAGAGACCAAAGCAGGAAATTGGTAGGGGAAAGTTTGCCTATGAGATTTTTTTCATTATTAGTAAGAGAGATGAAAAAGGCTCAGACCTCTGTAACTACTTACCTATATCCAGTGCACTTGTACCCTGGCACAGCCTCACAGCTGAAGGGATGCACGTCACTTAAAATGAATCCCCCCAGAGCTGCCATGGCAACCACTTGCCAACTGTTGTGCCATTCTCTCATCGGCTTATCAGCAGGAGTCCCACCTTGTCCTCTGCACAATGCCACATGGACTTCTCCTTCCTCTGCGAGAACATCTTTACAGCTAACAGGGAAGAGGACACCAGCAATTTATCAGAAACAAGTTGAAATTACCATAGGAAGTTGGCTGTAAATACACGGCTTGGCTGTAAAATAATTAAATCATATCTATTTACAAAGGTCCACAGACTTCAAATCTGCATAGGAAGCAGCTGGAAGTAAGAATGTAAATTCAATATTCAACCCATAATTGATACTCATGGCTGACCAGGGTATTATCTGGCTTTGTATCTGCATTGTTCATTATAGAACAGGTCATAGAAAGGTCAATGTCTGCAAAGTTCCTATACAGATTCATTTCCCAGCTTTGAGAGTTGTTCTTTTAAGTTCACTCCCCTTCCCGCCTATTAAAATTCTATTCTTCAAATACTAACTTAAAATCCTGGCTCTGTGAAAAGTTTCTTGACAACTACGACCCCCAGAGACCTCCAACAGTATCACATGTTTTGGTAGAATAGTGTAAAGCACAGTTTTTAGTTCACAATAATTTGAGGTATCTACCATTAATCTCCTCAGTTTAGGGATGAAGAAGCAAAAGTATGTAAGCTTACTCCAAATCACACAATTATTAAGTGGTTGGTGGGGATTTGAATCCAGACAGTTTGGCTCCTACACCCCATGCTTTTAGCCATATGTTATACCGGCTACCGTTACGCATTATCCAAAATAGATGATCCTCCCTTTACACGCCCAACTACTATTTGTACTTTTATGTAACTTTTAGGGTTGTATGCCTGCCTTTCCAACTAGATCGTGGATTCTTATGGAGCTTTATTTTCTCTCTAAACCTATCATAGTGACTTACACACGTATGCCTTATTTCCCAAACTAAAATGTTTTCAGTGCAGTTAACTATGTAATGTACACCTTCAACATTTTACTTGTGAGTGTTCTCATTTCCTCACCTCAGGAAAAACTTGGCAAGCAGTTCCCTGTTCTTAGCTACTCCAGCTTTGCGTCCACAGTGCGGAAAATTAAAATAAATCCGATCAAACTCCCTGTGGTGCAGTTCAAGGGCATCTGCCAGCTGGGTGCAGTCCACACCAAAACGTACCTCAGTACCTGGCACGAAATATAGACAGGAAGCTGTCTCAAGACCCGAACCCCTCCCTGACTTGAACCGTGCAAGACAACCCAGGTTGAAACCCACCAGCGGCTTTCAGGGAACCAGACGCTCAAATGCAATTAAACGCCCCGCCCATTCCACTTCCGGCCGCGCCGGCATGGGGGCGGGGCTTCGCGGAGGGCGGAGCTTCGCTACCTCGCTTGCGCAGGCGCCGCAGATTCTCCCAGGCCACCGGATCTCCGGCCAGGTCGGTCGGGCGCTGGAGGCAGGTGGCGGTTACACTGGCGCTCTCATCCAGGGTCTCGCTCAGGGCCGCGGCGAAGGAGAAATTCCCTTCCCCAACCAACAGGAGGCGCCGAGGGGCCATGGCCTCGACTCGCTCCCCTCTCGCGGCCTCCGAGGCACCACTTTCTGACGTCACTTCCTCAGTGGAGGGCGGGGAGGCGGGGCGCCCTCTGGCGGGCCTCCTCTTTATGCGTCGCTGATTGATGATGCGCGGACAGCGTCCAGCAGTTTTGACAAACTGGTGCAGCGACTCGGAGGGAGGGGGATGAAATAGCTAGGAGTACAAAAGTGAGACACGGACCATTCTGTCTCTTCTCTCCCCCACACCCTTAGGAGCGTCGAAATAAATGCCTTTTAGCCCGAGGCTGCCCTGAGCGACTTCGTCACACCAGCATTAGGTCACAAGCAATCACTAGCGAGTGCAGAGGGGCAGGCCCAGGGGCGAAGCGAGTTCTGAGTGAGAGAAGCGGGGCAGGGCTGAGGTCGCGAGGGTGGGCTGTGCTCTGCAGGTGAC
This sequence comes from Crocuta crocuta, assembly GCF_008692635.1. NCBI lineage: Eukaryota > Metazoa > Chordata > Mammalia > Carnivora > Hyaenidae > Crocuta > Crocuta crocuta. The sequence goes on along the minus strand of NW_027532613.1, from coordinate 4,010,292 downwards.
CATCGCTGACGGTTGTCACACAGCCTTACCCTCGTCCGAAATGACTGCGGCCCCTTGTCTCTGCTGCTCGGGATTTCTCCAGGTGCTTCCATCTGCTAACCTTATATTCATTCAGGAAATCCTGAATGGCTGTTACGTGCCAGGCCTTGATGGCGGCTAAATACGTAGATGAGTAAGATGTGGCCTATGATTTCACGGAGTCTGGTGGGGACCGCACAGCAAAAGCAATCGTGGTACCGTGGGATGCGGTGCTATGAGTGGGGTCACAGGATTTATAACCTTACTGAGTTCTGGGATGACATGGAAAAATTCCCTAAAATGAAGTGAATTTGCGTTGGAAACGAAGGGGGAAGTACACCTGACCTGGGTAAAGAGAAGAGGCAGAAGGAACAATATATGCAAAAGCACAATAGAGAAACACAATAGCTGAGTATGGCCGAAATGTACTTGGAGGGGGAGTGGGTAGCGGGTGAGACTGAAGAGCGAAGCAGGGGCCAGGTCATAGAGAACATCAAAAGCCATTTTAACAGCCTGGATCTTACTCTGAAAATAGTGGCCAGCCACTGAAAGATTTTAAATAGGAAGATGACACAATTAGATTTTCATTTTCACGTATTCTTCTTTCCTATGGAGCAAGAATTGGGAAAGACCAAGGCTGATGGCAAGGACATCAGATAGGCAACTATAGCAAGAATGGTGACAAGAACTGATAGTCATCTAAACTGGAACTTGGCAGTGGGGACGGAAGTAGACTGATTCAAAGATCAATAAGAATTAGAGACCGGATGTAAGGGGTTGAAAGAAGAATCAGAGCCAAAGATAAGCCTCTGGTTTGGGGCCTGGACAACTGAGTAGATGATGATGTCTCTCCTTATGGCCCTAAGAACAATGTCACCCTTATGCTATTTGTTGACATCAGTGCATGCATGTGTCTTCACAAAGGCATATAGTGTGAGGGCAGTTACCTTCAAAGCCGCAGTCGGCTTTTCCCCCTACCTGTGGAAAGGTGACTCGGTGGACTGTAACTCCCAAATCATGGCCTCCTGGCCATGGTGATCTGGGTGACCTACATTCTTTCGTTGCTTGGGGAACGGGAAATGCCAGGTTTAGTGATATCTCTTCTTTCAAAAAAATGGAAGAGCTGAATAAGATTGTTCATCACTGTCCTATAGAATCTTCAAACAACACAAGCTACTTACCATCAAAATGCTCTTCTTCAGAGAAGGTACTGTCTTGCCCCCAAGCCAAGGGACCACAGTCACCTTTTGGCCCAAAATAAATATGGCTAGATTTTTGCTTCCTTACCAAAAAAAAAAAAAAAAATGAAATTCAGACATTGTTCATCTGATATGTGCAGAGCACTATTGATTGGGAGGACAGGTGGAGGAAGAAGGTGTGATAATAAGATACAGGTGTCGTCCTCAAGGGATGTATGCATTTTAGCATAGGATATTCACATAGGATATTCACATAGGATATTCAACACAGACTTCAACACATATTTGCAGAACTCTAAAATATGGTAGAAAGTTAAAGGTATGAGGATACCATTGTGTGTGACACAAAGGAGAGAGAAGTTAACTTGAGGGAAGACATTATGGAAGAAGTGGCATTTGACCTAAGTGGCATTTGACCTAAGTCCAGAAAGAAGGGAGCTATCACTTATTGAACATTTGTTGTGTTATCTAGTTATCCAACTCTCACTTCTCCCTGTTCTCTTTGACTATAGCACTATTCTCTATCCTTATAGTCTTACATCTCAAAATTTCCTGAAAATTTACCTTGTTTTCCATATAGTCTTGGGATACTGAAGGTTTTCCTATCTTTTTTGAGGGTGGCACTCAATGTACATGGCCCTCTGCTACTTTTGATTGAGAGGGTAGGTCAAAGGATGCATGCCCCAGAAAGAAAAGAAACAGAGCCACAGTTAAACTGGGAGGAGAACACAGATCCTTAGTAAGGTGTGCTTACGTTACGCTTGGCCAAAGGTGAGAAAGGGATGAATGCCTTTTTTTTTTTTAATATTTTTTATTTATTTCTAGGAGAGAGAGAGAGACAGCGTGAGCAGGGGAGGGTCAGAGAGAGAGGGAGATTACAGACTCTGAAATTGGCTCCAGGCTCTGAGCTGGCAGTCAGCTCAAAGCCCGACGCGGGGCTCGAACCCACAAAACACGAGATTATGACCTAAGCGAAAGTCGGACGCTTAACTGACTAAGCCACCCAGGCGCCCCAGGATGAATGCCTTTTCTGGTCCCTAGTTTATGCAACGATCTTTTCTGTTTTTGCCTTTTCCCAGAGACAAGCCCTTGCCTATTTCTTTGCAAACCCACACTATGGCAGCATCATTAATGCAGACGGCCATGCAGAAGTGTGGACAGATTGGAATAGTGTGTCCAAGTTTTTCCAGTATGGATGGAGATGTACCACTAATGAGAATGCCTATTCAAACCGTACCCTGATGGGCAACTGGAACCAGGAAAGATTTGACCTGAGGAATATCGTGCAACCCAAACCTTTGCCTTCCCAGGTAATCTGACCTTCCCTTCTGTTTCCTTCTGTTACCAAAAGAAATACCAGGGCCCCTTTTAGAGGTAGGAATCTGATAACTTCCATGCTGAGACCTCTCAGGCTTCTCTGTTGATTGAGGTGGTTGGGAGCAGACAGGCAGTCTTTAGCTAGAACTCCCGTCCTCTTTTACTACGAAGTAGAATATTAAAGTAATAAAAGGACAAGTACTCTTTTTCTCTTACTTCTCTTTGGCCTTTATTCATCAACATAAATATGTGTCTTCTGACTTAGGCTGTCTACCTTCATTTGTCATTCATCTGCATCATGCCCTTAAATCTTTCCTAAACAAACAAATACACAAACACACAAAAGCCATGAAAGTTAGTAGAATATAAACTGACAACACGTAGACCTCTAGTCAATCTAAAATATGATAGAGCCTATTAGAATTAATGTCATTGTGTCCTTTATTTCCCAGTATTAGGTGTAGACTCCTGTATTTTTAATTGATTACTTTTTCTTTCCAGTTTGGACACTACTTTGAAACAACCTATGATACAAGCTATAACAACAAAATGCCACTTTCAACACATAGTAGGTGGACTGTTCTTTACAATCCTTATATTCACAGGACCTAACTCAGTGCCTAGAACATAGAAGGAACTCCGATGAAAGTAAACTGAGTGAGTGAATAAGTGAATGACTGAATGAATGATTTCCCTCTTTTCTCAGTTCTGACAGGACTCCCTACACTTACTTCTCTCAGAAATAAGAGTGAAGCCGATTACTAAGACTCCTCGTTGTTGACTGATTGTGCTTGTCCTTCCTTCTCTTTTCTTTTCCCCTCAGGATTTAAGCGAGAGCCTCACTCCTTCCCAGGACATCAACCTGAGCTGGACCCTCCTAGATACAAATGCACAGAAAAGTCAACTTATATGACAAGTTACTCAGACCCTCAAATTGGGCATCACTCTGCACGTGTGTGGAATCCTAATAACTGCCCGTTTCAGGGGCCAGGATTCTAAGGAGTAAGAAGCTTCATTTTTCCAGAATAGACCATAGGAGGGAGCACATTCAAAGCACAACTAAGAATCTAGCTGATGCCAGCACAGTTTCACAATCTGAATAAAGAAAGCACAGAAAATATCCCCTATTCCCTACCCCCTTTTTTGTTTCTTCTAATCGAGATTTAAATGTCAAATTTAAGTTCATTATATCTGCTGTTAGTTCTACATCACAAGATTGTAGTAGGAGAGGATTCAAAAGAATTCTTTCAAATCTGCAACCAACTTTGCTCTGCCCTGCCTTCCGTTCATGACAGAACTGAAAATCCAGCAGAACGTAGGTTATGTCTGCCTAGATGCTTCCTGGATGTGAGCCTGGCAATCACAGTCAGTGTAACTTTATCGTGACCTTAGTGAACATCCCCTCTTAAGGACTAGAAAAAGAAAAGTAACTTTTTTTTTTTATTAGTGAATTTAAAAGAAACAAAATTAGAACAGTATGATGAGCTCCCATATACCATCACCCAGCTTCCACAATTTCTGACCAATCATAACTATTCCTGGCTACTGTTTCTATTTTTTTAATTAATTTTGGAGCAGATCTCAGAAATTATATCATGTTGTCTATCAAGATTTCAGTATATATCTCAAAAAGATAAGGACTGTTGATTTTTTTATTCCCTCACAGAGACCATCACAGAAACCTCCTCATCAAACAAAGCTGACAGGTGTGTAAAGCAGTGGTTCTCAACCAGGAGCAATTTTGTCCTTCAGGAGACAGTTGGCAAATGTCTAGAGACATTTTTGATTGTTACAAAGCTGGTGTGTATACTACATCCAGTGGGCAAATGCCAGGGGTGCTACTAAACATCCTACAACGCACAGAGGAGCCCCCACTTCAAAGGATTATCCGGCCCCAAATATCGCCAATGCCATATTGAGAAAGTCTATTGTAAACTGAGAGCTCGTTGTTGCTTTGATTTGCATTGCACTACCAATGATTTTCAGCATTTCTTTGCACGCACGTGCCTTATTGGTTTCCACTTCTGTAAATTTCCTATGTACAGTCTTTGTCCACTTTTTGTTTTTACTGGAGGAGCTGTCCGTTTCTTGGTTTGCAGGGGTCCTTTGTATATTCCTGCTACTAATGCCATTGATCTCATAATTTTTAGAGATTACATACATTTCCCTTTCTGTCAGCTTCTGTGGAGGACTACAGGTGGCCACAAATTCCTTGACACTCCTCTCATCAAAATGTGGTAGTCTAGGCCCCTTCCTTTTAAATATAAACAGACTCTGCGATTGTTTTGACCCAAAAAAACGCATGGCAGAAGTAACACCATGCAGGTTTCTAGGCCCAGGCCTTAAGAAACTGGCAGCTTGCACTTCCTGTCTTTTGGAATACTCCTTCCTGGGGCCCTGAAGTCCAATCACCTGATGGAAACATCCTACAGAGAGGCCCTGAGACTACAAAGAGAGGGAAAGGGGCCCAGCTGAGTCCAGCCTTCTAACCGTCTTTGCCAAAGCATCAGGAAGGAGGGCTAAGCCATCTTAAAGCCTGAATACCACCAACTGACCCCAGTCAAGGTCATGAGGAGCTCAAGAATTGCCCAGCTGAGCCCTGTGCTGTAAATAGTAAGGTCTAATAAATTATTGTTAAGCTACTAAGTTTTGGGATAGTTTGATATACAGGAATAGATCACCAGAACAATATTCTATAAATTAAGATTGTAATCTCTAAACTGGCAGAACTTTCTTATTGGTTCTAATAGTTTGCCTATTGATTCTGTTGAGGTTGTTTTGGCAGATGATTATATCATTTGCAAATATTGGCCAATATGCCCATTCTCCTGAATTTTATTTTTTTCATTTAAATATTTTCAGATTTATCTTGTCCAGATTGTTATTTACCTTTTCTGCTTAAAAACAAACAAACAAACAAAAAACAAAAAAAACCTACCATCGCTTTGTTTTAGCAACAAAGAGATTGCATCACATATGAACTTCCTGTTCTATCCTGTTAGGAAGTATGTCTCTCATTTACTCTTTGACCTACCACTTTCCTGAAATTGTATTTATAGCAGTGAAAGTTTTGCTAAATACAATGGATGCCTCAGCTGAAATATTACTTGACTTTTATGTTCTCTATCTGATAATCTGCCTGACTACTCACTTCTTTCTTCCCTTGGTGTCTATGATATCGTGCTACATACTTTTTCTCTCATCTTTCTGAGATACCTCTGTCTCTTTTATAAGTTCATCTTTCTCTGCCAATCCCTTATGTTTGCCTTTCCAATGATTCTGTTGTTGACCTTCCCCCAACTCCTTTTGGCTAACTCTAGATGATACTATCAACTTCCAGACCTTCAGTTCTCACCTATGTGCTTTCTTATTCTAAATCTCTGCTTCTATGAAAGATGTGTCTCCAGAGCTCTGGATGTACATATCCAACTACTTATTGAATGTCTCCATTTGAATTCCCAAAGGCCCACAAACTCACTATACCTACAGCCATACTCATAATCTTCTGTCTCAATTTTTTTCCCTCCTAATGTATTCCATATCTAGGTGAATTCAATAGCCCTCTTATATGTATCTTAACCACTCTTTCGTAGTTTTAATATTATATATGATAAGTTTATCCAATTGTCAAAAACAGAAGCCAAGGAGTTATTTCGGCTTCTCCGTATCCCCATTCAAACAGAGAGCCTTGTCAACTCTACCTCCATGTTATGTCTTGATTACACCCCCCTTTTTTACATCTTATTGCCTTTTCCATGCTCCATTTTTCCCTTATTTCTCACCCAGTCTGCTACGAGACCCTTTTGGTTGATATCTCTATTTTCCATTTCAGTCTCCACATATCAGTCTCTATACTGTTCCCAGAGTGACTCTAAAAAGAGAAAGCTGATCATGACACTCACTTGATTAAAACCCTTTATTGGCTTCTATTTCCCTCAAAATAAATTCCAAAGTCCTTAGTAGAATCCTTTTCTAACTCCCTTGACTCGTCTCTTACATGCCCCGCCCCCATACGTCTGATGCCGTAACCAAACCTAAATACATGGGCACTTCATGCTGTTTGCTCTTCCTAGATGCATTCCCTTTCTTCTTCACCTTGCTAAGTCATATAGACCAATGATACTATCAACTTGCTAAGTCTTATAAACCGATAAGAATTCGGTTAGACACCCACTTGGGTGGCTATAACCAAAAAGATAGATAATAGTAAGTGTCGGTAAGAATATGGAGAAATCAGAACCCTCATATACTGCTGGTGGGAATGTGAAATGGTGCAGCTGCTTTGGAAAACAGTCAGGTGGTACCTCAAAAGGTTAAACATAGGGGCGCCTGGCTGGCTCACGTTGGTGTAGCAATCAACTCTTGTTCTCAGGGTCGTGAGTTTGAGTCCCAAGCTGGGTGTAGAGACTACTTTAAAAAAATAAAAAAATAAATAAACATGTACCCTGTAGTGAATTGTAGTGACATATCACAGGAAATGTGGATCTAACGGTTTTTTAAAAGGAAGGTTTGGGGGTCATATGTGGCTCCGTTGGTTGGGCAGCCAACTCTTGGTTTCAGCTGAGCTCATGATTTCCATTGTGAGAGCGAGTGAGGCCCAGAATCAGACTCTGTGCTGACACATGGAGCCTGCTGGAGATTCTCTCTGTCCCTCTCTCTCTAACCCTCCTCTGCTCATGCACACACACGCAGGTGGGATCTTCCCCACCCCCCCCAAATAAATAAATAAACTTTTAAAAAAGGGTAAACATAGAATTATCATATAATCCAGCAATTCCACTTCAAGGTATATACTCAAGAGAAATGAAAACATGTTTCACATGAAATGAAAAACATGTTTCACATGAAAAACATGTAATGTTCATAGCAGCATTATCAATAATAGCCAAAAAGTGGAAGTAACCCCAATGTCCACCAACTGATGAATGAATAAACAAACTATGATATCCATGCAATGAAATATTTTTTAGCATTAAAAAGGAGTGAAGTACTGATATATGTAACAACATGGAAGAAAATTGAAAACATTACACTAAGGGAAAGAAGCTAGTCACAAATGAATACATGTTGTGTGATTCCACAACATGAAATGTCCCAAACAGACCAATCTATAGAGACAACAAGTAGATTGGTGGTTGCCTAGGGCTGAGGAGTGGGCATTGGAGGGGGATGGCTAATGGGTACAAGGTATCTTGTTGGCTAATGAAATGACCCTAAAGCTGATTATGGTGATGGATGCCCAACTGTGTGAATATATTAAAAACTATTAAAGTGTACACTTTGAATGCATTAATTGTGTAGAATGGTAGCTCAGTAAAGCTGTTAAGAAATTTTGATTAGCAGTAACCATCTCCAACATTCCTTCCATGTCCAGGGAAGGTATTTCTTTTAAGGGGCCCCATAACAGAAATTTTAAAGGGACATCATAGAATCTTGAAAAGATGTCTTAGAATTGTCCTTTTATTTGCCCACTTTCCTACTCAATTCCTAATTCCTTTAGAGCAGACATGTCTTATTTTTGTAGTTAGCACATGGTGGGCACTCAAATATTTATTGAATAAATAAGCATTGTAAATTTTCAGAACAAAGATCAGACCCAGTGCATTATTCAAAATAAAACATATAGTATAAAATAGAATTTTTCTAAACAAGAAAATATGTATTACCTCTAAACCCTTAGTCAAAAACATCTATCTGGTCTCCTAAGTGTTATATCTTACTGAGATTACATGAACTTATTATACATTATTTCCTAGAATTATTCTATTTAAAAAATGATAGTTTAAAAAAGATAGGGATGCCTGGGTGCTTCAGTCATTGAGTGTCAGACTTCAGCTTAGGTCATGACCTCGCAGTTCATGAGTTTGAGCCCTGTGTTGAGCTCTGTGCTGACAGCTTGGAGCCTGGAGTCTGGTTCGGATTCTGTGTGTGTGTGACACTCTCTGCCCCTTCCCTGCTCGTGCTCTGTCTCTCTCTCTCTTTCTCTCTCTCTTTCAAAAATAAACATTAAAATTTTTTAATAAATGAAAGATTAAAAAAAGGTAAAGCACTTAGTATGTCAGCCACATCGTAACTGCTCAATAAATGTTAACCTTAAAAAAAAGAATAAATGCTAGTTAGAATTGCCTCAACAGACTTGTGGCATAATTCAAATATAGGGAATAAAGTAGAATTATGGATGAGCTAGCTTGTAAAGCTGGGAAAAAATCCTTAAATATACTGGACTAGAAAAGTCCTACACTAATGACAATGAACAGCCATAGCAAAAGATGTGATCTGGACTATTGTTTACTAGTCTCAGTTGAGTTCAATAAAAATTCACCCAAAAAGCGACCCTGCACATTTTGAAGAAATTTGTCAAAAGCATAAATATCAAGATCTAATACGCAAAGTATGATTTTTTTTTAAGACCAAGTCATTAAGATTATGTCTGCTTGAGAAGTCTGGTAATTTACTAAAATGATTAAAGTTGACTCATGGTTTCCAGAACATTCTCAGATTTTTACACTATTTAATTCAGCCTCTGTCAGCTAAGATTTTTTTGCGTACCAGTAACATAAAACCATTGTCAAAATAGATTAAAGAAAAACAAGGCATAAGACATTCTGAAGTAAGGAAGGTCTGGAGTTGGCCAGTTTAGCAATTCAGTGACCCGTCAAGGACCTGGAGTGCTGCCACACCCCTGCTTAGCCATCCTCGGCATGTCATGGATGGTCCCTCATGGTTTCAAGATGCCTACAGCAATATGAGTGTCACATACTCATGCTCCAACACCTCAAAGAAGAGGAAGAAAAATCTCTCCTTACCTCCTTTCCTTTCTTCCTTTTTCTCTTTTTTGATACGTCTTTTTAAAAACTCAAAACCTCTTCCAGAAGCACCTCCAGCAAACTTCTCTCCTGTCCCATTAGCCAAAATTAGGTCACAGCCTTTTCAAGACTAATCTTGATAAAGGGAAGGGACTCTCCATGATTGATTTGGACTAATCAAGATTGACCACCTGGGCCACCTCAGTGGCTCAGATCATTAAGCTTCCAACTCGTGATTTTGGCTCAGATCATGATCCCACATCATGAGCGTGGGGCTTCACATTGGTTTGGAGCTTGCTTAGAGTTCTCTCCTGCCCTTCCTCTGCCCCTCCCCCACTCATACTCTCTCTCAAAAAAGAAAAAAGATAAGATCACCCGTGGCTGGGGCTTGGATTCACTTTCCTGAAGCACATGACTAGGAAGTATATGGTGGACACCTAAACCAATCCGGGGAGCTTGTTGGCAAAACTGAAGGTGGTTAATAGGTTGGTGAGGCAGCCCAACAGTGTCTGCAACACAACCACAAGAATTAGCTGGCTAGGTCACAGCATTTCTATTAGGAGATTGTTTTTTAGGAGGGAACATTTTGAGCCTGTCTAGATGTGCAATTTATATTGTCCTAGCTCCACACCCCTGCATCATGAAAAATTTCGGCAACACTTTTGCATGGAATATTTTAAAAGCATGGCCAACCCCCAATCTGTTGGCTTTGTGGAGGCAGGAATCTCACTTCAACTCATGGTCAGTCCTTGTGGGATATCAGAAATTAGATAGACGCTGCTACAGTAAAATAGGAGTTGTCTGCAAACGTTTATGCCGGAAAACCCACACCAGGGCTTATTTTTCATTAATTGAGTCAGAAGTTTTGTCTGGACCCACAAGTGGAATGGGGGTGTTTTGTGGAGTAAAATATCTTTGCTTAAGCTAAATAATAGATTCACTTACTGAGCAATGATTAATTATAATTCTAAAATTTAATTTTTTATGGTGGGGATAGATCATTGAATTGGCTCTCAAAGCTTATTGCTAAGTAATTTAGAGATCACCCCTGAAAGGCTTGTTTGGTGATAGGCACCCAGCTAAGTCCTGGTTATTGCTCTCGTGAATCAGCTGAAGGCAGTAGGAAAATGTCAATATTGGGGGCACCGCCTCCTGCCCGGCAATATGATTAATTGCAGAGACTTACCAAGGCTTTTCATGCGTTGTTATCCAGACTTCGTTCAGATTTATTGTTGGAAATGAGGGCTGAAATCAAGGAAGGAGAGAGAGGAGCTAATATTCCTTGAACTCTGCCAAGGGCTTTACCTATGTTTTCTCCTTAATTTACTCCTCACAACAGTCTGCAAATCAGTGCCACATGTTACAAATGTAATACTTAAGGAGTAGAAAGGTTAAGTGACTTGCTAAATTTATACTCTTAGTAAGTAGTGGAGACAGCCATTCTGACTATAATGTCCCCAGAGCCCCCTAAATCATAATGTGGTGATTAAGCGGATCTACTGTATTTCCACGTTTCTTTTTAAAAATACAGAATAGTCAAACACAAGACAGTTATCTGTTGCTGAATGGTATTTTATTAGCTTCATAATTTGGGCCTGCCCTTAGCATTAATAAGCTTCAGCACTAATCACAAGATTTTCATTCATTGGTGGGGACATTTTCTTGTTTTAAAAAATGCAGTTAAAGAAAGGGCTTCTACTTCTTGGGGGCTGCAGTAACAGCAGGCTTCTCTTCACGGGTGATGGGAATGGTACGCTCAGGGCCAGAGGCCTGCTTCCTTGGTCCATTCACAGTGAGGACCCCATCAGATGACAGGGATGAAGTAATGGCGAGAGGGTCCACATCAGCAGGGATCCGGTATTTCCTGTGGAACTCCCGGGAGATGAAACCATGTTCATCCTAGTCCAAGACAATGAGGAAAAAAGAGAGAGGTAAGAACAGAGAATAGCACCCCTTGCTGAGAACTCAGATACCTTCCTTCCCCTTAGGTGTGACCATATGCCATGGTAACAAGAGAGAAAAACTTCACAGCTGTTCTGGTTAGGGCAGAGCTAAAGTTGCCCAGGTGGTCGCTCCTACCAAGGAGAGTTTGAGAAGTCAAAAAGCAAAAACTTGAAAGCTCTCCAAACTGAGGCATGGATATTTTTAGGGGTATTTCCCAAAGGTTTAGATCAATGTTTGTTGGGCCTACAGGATCTAGAATATCATCCAGCATTGAAGATCTGAATCCCTAAGGAAGCCCAGAAATTGTCCTGACTCTTCAGGAATGTCCCAGAATGTTCCAGACTGCTGCTAAAAACAACAACAACAACAACACTTCTAGGGAGACTATGACCCAAACTTAATCACATAAGCAAAACTGAAACAGCCTGAGGACCTCAAACCACACTGTTGGATACACAAGTATTGGTGTTATCAATAATTGATCAGAGGCTGACTCATTTCAAAATCCTCCCAGAAATTAACAAGAAGCTGGTCCATATTCTAGGATTCTGCTAAGAACTAGCTGATTCTAATCTTTATACCAGCTGAATTGCAAGCATTTGGTCAGACAGGCTCTCAATTAAGTGATTTCCACATGGGCTGCAGGGTGTTAGCTGCTGAGTGCAGCTCTGAAACTTGGGCAAAGCAAGTAGTTGAGCATTTAATGAGCTAAAGATGAGAGAATTCAGGAACATCTAAAAGCAAAGTCCCAAAGCCAAGAATCTTCAAGGTACCTGAAATTCATATAATGATGTAAAGCAACCACAGATCCAACTAATGCTATTCCTAATTCAGTGGTCCTCAACTTTGTACATTAGAATTACCTAGGGAGCTTCCCCCCACCTCGCCCTTTAAAAAATGCTGATGCCTGGTGCCTACCCTTAAAAAAATTTGGTCTGGAATATGCCTAAGCACTGGGACTTTTTTTTTCATTCCTCCAGTGATTATAAGGTGGCCAAAATTACGGGCTTAAATGTGAAATAAACACCCCATCTATCCCACCGAAGGCAATCAAATCAAAACGAACAACAAGGATCACTTCTCGGGCCCAAACAACAGCCGGTCTATCCTGTCCCCGACCCTTATGGCTTGAGACAGGAAGGCTGCCAGGCCCAGAGGCCGATGGCAGTGTCTGGCATACAGTACGCGCTGAATGAATGAGCAGAAGAGAAAGCAAGCTACACACCTGGCGCTCTTCGTGTTTGCCGTGCACCTCAATCACGTCTCCCAACACCTTAACCTTGAGTTCCTCAGGGGAGAAGTGCTTCACATCCAGGTTGACAGAGAATCTGTCCTTCTCCAGACGCATCTAGAAATGGCAAGGTGGAGAGAAGGGGGTAGGAGAAAACATGGTAGGAATGTGGATTACACTAGTACAGTCTCATCATTCTGCAGACTTTATCCTCCTTTTTTCGGCTAAAAAATCCCATTTTGAACAAACATGGCTCTCTGGTTCAGGAGAGCCACCACAGTGGTACCCAAGCCATACCACATGGGCATCAGATCCAAACGTTATTTACAGGGACAGGAGAGAAGGCGACCCAGGCCAATCACAAGGATGGGTCTGGGCACAGTTTCTGCTGCCTCTCTGACCCTGATGCCTGGCCTTGTCATTTGTCTATGAGACAAAGGCCCCTTCTTCTTGCTCAGGCCTGTGCCAAGTTTCCCACCCACTCAATCTGGAATGTTCTACTGGCCCGGATTGTCCTTCCAAAGCCCTTGCTCACTCGGCTCCTGTTTACTCACACTTGAATATTTTTAAACCAGAATGTTATCTGTGACAGCTCTCTGTCAATCTTATCTGTTCACCCCGTTATCCCACCTTCTTAGGACACGTAAGGGGGAGTCCCAAGAATTGACCTACATCCTTTTCTCCTTAGGTATGGGCCCAGGTCAGTGCCCTGTCACAGCCCTGAGAAACCTGGGAAATCATAGACAAAGGAATAGACAAACAGTAGTTGCTGTCTCCAGCTCCATACAGTGGAAATGAAAAGCTCAGAATGAGGCAGGGCTGTTTCCTGACTCTGAAACTTGAAACAATAAAATTTATAGGAGTATGAGGGATTAGAACAGGTGAGCAAAGGAATCTGAAGGCAGCTCTTTCCCTGTAGATCTTTACAAATCAAACCAGAAAGGGGCATCCTACTTAGAAATTAGGGGGTAAAAGGTGATTCTCACAGCACATGGAAAAAATGCAGTAAAGCAGGATACAGAGGAGCATCAAATACAAACAGGCAAGGGGGGGAAAGAACCAGTAACCCAGTCTTTCTTTGCTGGTGGACACACAAGTGTCTATGACACTTAGATATAGCCAGATTTAGGCAAGGAGACAAAGGAGAGCAGGTGGATAGATTTCCGGGAGGTTCCAGGAAGAACTTTCCTGTCCTGGCAGAGGGAGACTTACCTCTGAGAGCCCAGTGTCAATCCAGCTGGGTGCCCGCAGGAATGAGGGTGGCCGGAGGTAGAAGGGGCTCAGGGAAGTAGAAGTTGGGAAGAGATCAGACTCCAACAGGTGCTCCCCGAAGAACTGGTCAAAGAGGCGGCTGGGGGAGTGGAAAGGAAAGAAGGGGCGGCGGATCCAGGGGTGGTGGATGGCGATGTCCATGGTGGCTAGGTGAGTGGAGGGGGTCGGCTGGCTGGTCAGCTCCTTCAGCTGCAGCTGCAGCCAGCCCCTTATATACGCAGTCTTGTGAAGCTTCTGGAATGGTGATGTCAGGAGTTTTATTATCCCAGCTCACCGCCCGTTCATGGAGACTTGTGATCGGGGATTTGGCAGTGTGACACATACCCAGTACTCACTGAGCTAAGAAAAGAGAAATACAAACACGTCTGAGCTGGCCAGTGACTTGTCCTGGTCTTATTTCACTAGCTTTCCGTCCACACCCAGTGGCGCCCCCCCTACCCCCTTCTGTGGAGTTGGGTTGGAGTCAGGAATCCCAAGCAGGTGGGTGATGTGCCCCCCTCCTTCTCCCCAGCCTAGCATGCCAGGGGAATTGGGCCAGCGACTATCTTGGGCCTGGGCAGGAACTGGAATCTTCCTAGGCTGTGCCCCAGGGACATTAACTCTTCGTGAGTCCCTGGAGGAGAGCAGTGATCACCAAGTCAGTGCCAGGCATCTGTGTGGTGCCCGGGGTGGACCTGGGTTCAGGAAAGGATTCTGACATTGATCTGGGCAGGGAGACTCTTCACCCCCGGGCAAAGAAACGGTGGAAAAGTTTCTTGCATCTCTGACCTTCCATAGCGCACAGAACATTGAAACCAAGAGAGCTTTATGAAGTAGGGTGCAAGGCGCGTGGGACGGAGGAGGAGAGGAAGCAGTGTGGGAAATGTACAAACTGAGGGTCTCGGCGAGGCCTCTCCAGGGCCTCCCGCACCAGCCTCCCCACCCCCAGCTCGCTGCCCAGACAGGACCCCCAGCTGTCTCTCCGGGCAGCCNGGGCTCTGGGCCCCGGCTCCCCGCTCCTCCCCCGCCCCAGGCTCGGCACTATTTTGGGTGGTGTAGACCCCGCCCCCACCTCCGACCGAGCCCCGGCTGTCCAGGCAGCTGGAGGGGTCGCTGCACCTCGGATCAGGGCCGCCGACGCCTCTGCAGCCATGTCAGGCCGCTCGGTGCCACATGCCCACCCGGCCACCACCGAGTACGAATTCGCCAACCCCAGCCGCCTGGGCGAGCAGCGCTTCGGCGAAGGTACGGTGCAGACGCCGCCCCCCCCACCTCCCGAAATTCTGCGT
>NW_027532613.1:3982623-3995228 GCF_008692635.1 Crocuta crocuta | reverse complement strand
ACCCCACTGGGGGCTCACCTGCACTCCGGGCGAGCCGTCTCCCACCCCAGGCTCCCCCTCCGCCCCCAGCCAAGCCGGGCTCTCCGTCCCCCGCCTTCTGACCTCGGGGCGGACGCGGTGCGCGCCAGGCTCCAGCGCCTGCCCCCGGCCCCTCGCGGGGACTTCCTGTTCCTCTTCTGCCCCCCGTTTGTCTCGCCCTCCCCCACTCCCATCCCCTTCCCCAACTCAGCCCCCTCTTCCCGGCAGCCTCCTTCCAGCCGCCGAGTGCGGGCTGCCCCCAGCCTCTTCTCCCCACGTCTGCCGACCCCTCCCCTGCTCTCCCCGGTCGTCGTCTCCCGACCGCCCCGTTTCACCCTTGTGCCCAGCGCCTTCCCCCTCATCCTGCTCTTGCCCTCTCTCTCCGCCCCCCAGGCCTCCTGCCCGAAGAGATCCTGACCCCCACCCTCTACCACGGCTACTACGTGCGGCCCCGGGCCGCCGCGGCTGGGGGGGGCGGCAGGGCCGGGGCCTCCGAGCTCAGGCTCAGTGAGGGCAAATTTCAGGCCTTTCTGGATGTGAGCCACTTCACCCCGGATGAGGTGACCGTGAGGACTGTGGACAACCTGCTGGAGGTGTCTGCCCGGCACCCCCAGCGCCTGGACCGCCACGGCTTCGTGTCCCGAGAGTTCTGCCGCACCTACGTCCTGCCTGCGGACGTGGACCCCTGGCGGGTCCGCGCCGCTCTCTCCCACGACGGCATCCTTAACCTGGAGGCGCCTCGGGGCGGCCGGCATTTGGACACGGAGGTCAACGAGGTCTACATCTCCCTGCTCCCTGCGCCCCCCGATCCAGAGGAAGAGGAGGAGGCAAGCAGAGGGGAGTCCTGAGTGCCGCCGAGCCAGCCCCGAGCCAGCCCCCTTCCGCCTCCCACGGTGATAGGAGCCGCTGCCCACCACCCCAGAGGTAGCAGCATCCTTGGGGGAAGGGGAAAGTGCACGGCCCACGATGTATGGTTTGGTCCCTTGAGACATGTGAAAGCGTTTGTTTAGTCCTGGGTGGAGCTGAATAAACCCCAATCTCAGGGCCTTGTTTGTGCCTCTCCCTATTCTGTGGCCTGGACGATGGGATGGGCGAGGGGGGGGGGAGGTCATAGCCAGCTAGACAAAAAGCTCCTCAGTTAGATGTGCCCAACGTCACAGCACCCTGAGCTCACACTTGGATGCTGAGATCATACCCGGAAGCTGACCCTGGCTCCAGATCAAATTCCTAGCCATAATTTTCTCACAATGCAACAAAAGAGAGAGTGATCCTGGGAGGGAAAAGGGATATGCCATCCAAACAGCCCAGAGGGCACTGTCTGAGCTGGTGATTAGAGACACAAAAACAAGGGTCTCCAGCCTGTCTGGCCTGTGTTGGGTAGGGCCTGGGGAAACAGTTTGAGGCTGGAGAGAGTTGCCCAAAGCCCTGTTTTCCCGTAGTAAGGTCTGTCCACTGAAAATGGTGTCTAATTCTGAGCGATGGAGTATGCGTAGGCAGGGCACGGACACAGGACCTCTGCCATCGTCACCAAACTAGAGTCTCTCCAGCCTCTGCACAGGGGAGGCCTCTATTTCTAGTTCTGGAACATCCCCAAGAGAGGAATCACTGCATCGCCCACCCAATCCAAGACCAAATACAGGGGGTCTAGGGTTATTTGTGCAGTGGTGATGGCCAGAGAACGTTCCTTTGGATGCAGGGTCTTAATACGAGAGATATGGCGTGTTCAGGAAAGCGTGGTGGCCTGACTTCTCAATTCCTCTCTATAGTTCATGCATGTGTATGATTTGAGGAGTGTCCAGACGAGCCCCCCCGCCCCCAGAATATGTTTTACCGGGTTGTCATGGACACCTGAAATTCTTCCATTAAAGTGGTTGATTCTGAACTTTTTTCGGTTATAGACCCAGTTGAAAAATCTAGCAAAAGCAAAAGATCCCCTTATCAGAAAAACATACACATGCTCTCAAATTTGCCTTACAATTTAAATAGGTTCACACACCTCTTGAGGTCCATTCATGTACCCCTTCTTAAGGATCTGTGGATTCCCAAGAACCCTCACTCAAAGAATTCAATTCTTGGTTAAAAAATTACCATCTATCAAAAATGAAAGCATGCTTCAGAGAAATAACTAATAATATATTCATTGGTTCATCCGTTCGTTCAACAAGTATTTATCAACCCCCAGGTAATATATTATGGAAGATGTTCATTATAAACATAAAATTTAAAAACTATGCTCGTTTATTGTCTATTCTAGGGAAACTTACATTTGGTTGAGAAGAAAAAAAGATTAGAAAGGATTCTACTTGGACTTTAGCCAAAATGACTTCACATTGATCTATTCTGTAATTGTTATTTTTACGTGAGCTTTATTTAAAGAGAGGGTTCCTAGGGCACCTAGATAGCTCAGTTGGTTGAGCATCGACTTCGGCTCAGGTCATGATACCGCAGTTCGTGGGTTCGAGCCTTGCTGACAGCACAGAGCCTGAGACTGCTTCGGATTCTGTGTCTCCCTCTCTCTGCCCCTCCCCTGCGTGTGTGTGCGCACTCGCTCTCTCTCTCAAAAATAAATAAACATTTAAAAAGTTATAAAAAAATAAAAGAGAGGTGCCTGGGTGGCGGAGTCTGTTAAGCATCCGACTTCGCCTAGGTCATTATCTCACGGTTTGTGGTTTGAGCCCTGCGTTGGGCTACGTGCTGACAGCTCAAAGCCTGTTTCAGATTCTGTAACTCCCTCTATCTCTGCCCCTCACCCGCTCATGCTCTGTCTCTCTCTGTTTCAAAAATGAATAAAAACTATAAAAACAATTTTTTTTAAATAAATAAAAGAGAGGGTTCCTTAGCTAGAAAAAGATTTGAAACCTCTGATATAGCCCAAATCCCCACACCATTCAAACTATTTACAACTGTTAGTCAACATCTTCTGGGATGTTTATAAAAATTTTTCATTCATTTTTAAGAGAGAGCATGAGCAGGGAAGGGGCAGAGAGAAAGGGGGGACAGAGGATCCTCACTGGGCTCTGCATTGACAACAGAGAGCCCAAAGTGGGGCTTGAACTCATGTACTGAGAGATTGTGAACTGAGCTGAAGTCGGTTGCTTAACCAACTGAGTCACCCAAGCGCCCTTCTCTGGGACACTTTAAGTGATGGGGAACTTGGAACTTTGTAAGTTCTTTTTTGGAGTTCTTCATCAGAACTCTTTGGACATACTTCTAATAAATTCTTCCTTCTATTGGCCCAGAGTCTTCATTTCAGTAACTTCTGCTTATTGGTCTGGTTATGTCCAGAAAATCAGTGCAATCCTTCTTTCATTTGGAAGTCCCTTTCAGATTTTCTAAAATAACTATCCCTTCCTCTTAAAGTTTCTCTTTCCCAAGTAAACATGCCTACTTCTTTTAACCATATATAACTTTTTAAAAAGTTTATTTATTCATTTAAACAATATCTACATCTAGCACGGGGCTCAAACTCACAACCCCGAGATCAAGCGTCACATGCTCCTCTGACTGAGGCAGCCAGGTGCCTCCAGGACATTCCAAACCTAGACAACTTTCTCTAGAACACCCTGCCTTTTGACAGTGTAACTTGGAATTCAACATGTGGATTAAAATGATTATTCTGGTCATGGGCTGACTGGTACAGACTTCAGTGGAATAATCAATACCCTTGTTTATCACTCTAACTTCTATTAACACTGCTTAAGGTTTTCTGGGTACCACAGTACACTGCGGGTTCCTTTGGGGTTTCTGGTCATAAAATCTCTTTGGTGTTTTCCTTTAAAATTCTCCTTTAAGTTAGAGAAAGTGGCTAAAAAGGGACCAGATTGTGGTGGCTTTGAGTGCCAGGCTAAAAAGTTTGGGTATCAGGATGAAAAGAATACAGTCACTAATGGTGCATAGAAAGGATTGCTGGGGAGAAGCATAGCCATGAAGTAAGAGGCTAGTACAATGATCCCTCACAAGATGATAAAGTGAGATGCTTTGCCGTCTGACAATTAGCTAAGAAGAAGTGATAACAATAGGTAGAACTTACTGACAGCTTCCCAAGTGCCAGACTGTGGACTAGAACTTTGTGTACATTATCTCACATAATCTTCACCACAATCCTATAAAACTATGCCCATTTCTCATAAGGAAAAAGGAGGGGGAGGAAGGAAGTGTCCAGTGTACCCTGTGGAGTCCGGGGCTGAGTGGTGGGTCCTGAACATCCCTAAGGGGCACAAAAAATAACAGGGCATCTGGGCAATGTAGTGGTCGGAGCCCTGAAGAGAAGCCTTACAGGTTTCACAAATTCTCCCAGAGCCCATATTTTCTACAGAGGAATTTGCTCACTGCACCCTGCTCACTGGTGAGTGCAGAATGAGTCTAACTTTGGGTCATTGGAGGGAGAGAGTGAGTTGAGGTGGAAGTAGAGATTCTGTAATTCTGTACTGAGCATGAGGAAGTCAATGGTCAAGAAGTGCTGAGAGGCCATTCCAGTCATAACACCATCTGATTTTTGACCAGCAAGGGGATTAGGTAATGAGTTAGGTCTTCTCTCTTTCACCATCGTAGAAAAAAGGGATCTGCTCACATCGATTCCAAATGCAAGGGGGGCTATGAAAGGAATCCATTTCCCTAAATTAGAATTTCCAAGAGACTCCAGTTTTCAAACCCAGATTCTGGACAGGGATAATAAGAAACTGATACTGATTACTGTGAAAGTGAAACTCCACTCAACCTGAGTAGTGCTGGGGAAACACAAGGTAAGATTCTTGACTCCATTATAGAGGATGTATTTCAATGACAGCGTGATGTAGTAGAGAAACATTTCCTAAGGAAACCCAGGGCCCTTTGCTATCTCAGGTTCCTTTTCACTGAAGCTTGACGCCCAAAGTTCATGACTTCTTCAAAGCAGCTCCAAATCCCGAAGGTGAGATAGCTCTTACCTGGAGCCCACATGTGTTCCTGTACCACTTGGCTGGGAACAGTCACCTGGGAATCATTCCAGCAGGTGGCTTCCGAAGTCCAACCTGCTAGGTTGAAATCTGACACTGACAAAGACTCCCGGGAGCTGTTACTGAAAGCTAAACCAGGAACCAGGAAATGCACAAGCCTCTTTATGTAGAAAAACAGCTGGGCTCCCTCGGAGGCGGAGGCGAAGGAGCACCATGGGAAACCAGCTCTGCTGCGGGGGACGCTGGTGAGTAGGGGCAGGGGATGGAGGGTAACTTCTCTGCTGGTGGACACGGAGGCCCAGAGAATAAGAGAAAGCCTGCAGAGAGTTCTCTACCAACCTCCTACAGCCACCTCCCTCTGCCTGGCACACCTCCCGGGTGCCAGCACCAGAGCATTACCTCTTTCTGTGCTCACTTCTTTCAGAAAACACAGCCAAGACTGCTGACAGTAAAATGGGCCAGAGCGGGAACGGAATGGTGAACTGGCTCAGTTTCTCTCTGTCCCTCTCCTCCTCTCCTTTCCTCTCTCTCCCTTCCTTTCTTCCCCAGATGATGATGATAATTAATGATAGCATTGGCGAGCTTACTGTATTCCAGGCACTTTTCAAACAATCTCATTTACTCTTCCCCACAATGCTATGAGGGGAGGTGGCCTTACTCCTCGAGGCTCAGAGAAGTTGACTTGTCCCAGGTCACATGGCTAGTGAGCAAATAAACCAGCATTCCAACCCAGGCCTGCTGACTTCAAGGCTCATACTTTTAACCACTACATAATCTGCCCTCCCAAATGAAGCAATCAACTTTGAAGAAATGTTTGTTTAAAAGGGCAGAAGTGGAGAGAGGGAGAATATCCATGAAATATTTGAATATAGCTTTCACACTTGCTTGTCGTGTGACCTTAGGCAAATCCTGTAACTTCTCTTTTTCCTCACGAGTACAGTATAGATAGCATGACCTATGTTGTTTAGAGCATAGGTTTGAAGAGCAGAGGATATGGGAAAGCCTCACAATGAATTATTCACACTGCTTTTACTGTTCTTTCCCAGAGTTGTAACCCCTCTAAACTCCCGGACCTGGTTTTATCCTGTTCACTGTTTTCTTAGCTATATATTCCATCCCTGGGTCAGTCTTGAGGATGTCCTGCTTGTGAAAAAAAAAAAAAGACCATCACTGTATTTACAGAAATAGATAAAGTACATTGAAGAGTGCATATGATTTGGAATCTGTACGTTGGATTCAAATCCTGTTCTTACTACTCACTTATTTACCAAATATTATACGTATATAATTGAATTATAATTCAATAATAATAATTGAATACCTATATGTACCCAGTATAATGACAGATGTAGAGAACGTAGTAATAATGGGAAATTTGGCCCCTGCCTTCTTGAGTAAGATACCAAAGTTCTAGGGCCTTAGCTGACCGATCTGCAAGATGGAAACAATGTTAAGTTTCCCAGAATTTTATCAGGATTGGGGGAGGGGAGGAGGGAAGTCACTTTTTAAACTCTGAGATATCCCATAGACACAGAACATTTAGGAACATGTAAGAATTTCTACAGAAAAGAGTGTAACAACTTTCACTTCCTTTGTTTCAAGTTTTCATATTCTTCATTTTTGGTTAATCTTTCCTCTGATGGTGGTAATTGTAGCAGTCGGCTTTTACTGATGTTCATTGTACGTTAGGCACCTAGCTGAGTATTTACATCAATTATTTTATATAATTCTTATGATAATCCATGGTGTATAGGTTCTATTATTATCCTCATTTTATTAATAAGAAAATGAAAGCCTGATGAAGCTAAAAACTTACTGAAGTTCACACAGCTAGTCTGATGCCATCAGTCCAACACTACAGCCTAGCTAGAAACACTACCCCAGGGGGCGCCTGGGTGGCTTAGTCGGTTAAGCGTCCGACTTTCGCTTAGGTCATGGTCTCGTGGTTCGTGGGTTCGAGCCCCGCGTCGGGCTCTGTGCTGACTGCCAGCTCAGAGCCTGGAGCCTGTTTCAGAGTCTGTATCTCCCTTTCTCTCTGACCCTTCCCTGCTCACGCTGTCTCTCTCTCCCCTAGAAATAAATAAAAATATTAAAAAAAAAAAATAGAAACACTACCCCGGATATTCTAACCAAAATACATTTTTCCTCTTAAAATATTAGTAGATATTTTAAGTAAATATTAGATCTTTTAAGTAGATAAATATTGTTTCCCTCTGTTTCTCATTATCTCAATAAACTTACAGAGGCTGATAGTATGACAACTAAAAAAATTTTTATCATTATTCTTTTTTTTTAATTTTTATAAATATTTATTTATGTTTGAGAGACAGTGAGAGACATCGCATGAGTAGGGGAGGGGCAGAGAGAGAGGGAGACACAGAATTTACCAGGCTTTGAGGTGTCAGCACAGAGCCCGATGTGGGGCTTGAACTCACAAACCACAAGATCATGACCTGAGCCACAGCTGGACACTTATCCAATTGAGTCACCCAGGTGTCCTCATTATTATTCTTTTCTGATGACAAAAGTAATATTCACCACAGAAAATTTGGAAAATATCAAAGAGCAGGAAATAAGAAGCAACCATAAATATACTGAATATATTTACAGCAATCATAAACGACAGGAACATTTTAGTATATTTCTACGTGATCCTTTTTTTTTTTTTTTTTTTTTNCACCTCGCAGTTATATTTATTTGCGCCACAAAGGAAACCACATATTGACAAGTGTGCAGCGATGCTGCATGTTCCCATCTAACAGCTTGCTGAGATTTACAGCCAGACTGACGCTCCATCTGACGTGTACTCCAAGTAAAGCTGGTTAATGATGACCAGGAGTGGGTGCAGGACTTGAAGCTTTCAAAGCTTTACCTCTTTTATCCTGATCTTATAAACAATGAAGCCCATCCATCCCACTCCTACCCAAATTTCCTGGTAATCTTGTGTACAGTAGGGCTTTGTGGGAACCCAAACATTTTTAATAAGGCTTTGAAGCATCTGGGCACTGGACCTCTCCTACGCACGCCGACCTGCACAGTGACTCAGAAAGATCACCTCCACGTAACCATTTTGAAATGTCTGTGTGCATAGTTTTTACCTCAAAACATGCCTTATTATCTTTTTATTACAAAGATTAAGATTTTCCATGCTATTATATGTTCTTCCAATATCTTTTTTTTTTTAATTGTTAATGTTTCATTTACTTTTGAGAAAGAGGGAGACAAGAGCATGAGCAGGGGAGGGACAGAGAGCGAGGGAGACACAGAATCCCAAGCAGGCTCCACATTGTCAGTACAGAGCCCCATGCGGGGCTTGAACCCCAGAACCGCAAGATCACAACCTGAGCCGAAATCAGACACTTAACCAACTGAGCCACCCAGGAGACCCCCTGCACATCTTTCTTAAATGGATGTATAATGTTCTAGTTATAGAAGATGCCATTTATGTAGTGGTTTCCCAATGTTGAACATTTAGGGTATTTCCTATTTTTTGCAATTGTAAATAATGCTACAATGAGCATCCATATTTGCGCCTGATTATATCTTAGGATATAGATTTGCTACATCGGAGGGTACACATCTTATGTTTAAGCCTCCTTATACTTCTTGTCAATTGCATTCTCGGAAAATTGAGCCATTTTTTCCCCTACTACCAGTAAAGGAAAGTGCCCATTTAGTTTCCTGAATTCTGAACTAAAACTAAAATCCTATCAACTATGAGTCTAACTGAATATTCCATTTGTGTCCAGGCATTAGACAGTATCCAACATGGGAACAGGTTTCATTCACTAACATTGGGTCGCCCAAGTCTGTTACTTTAGAATTTATATTCTCTTCATCCATTTAAGTAGAAGTAAATAGGAGAATATTAGCAACAAGGGCAAAGGATTAGAGGCTAGGATAAGGCTATGACCAGGCAGAGGTAAAAAAAAAAAAAAAAAATTAAATTAAATTAACAAAAGGAAGAGCTGGAGTGGCAAACGTAGAAAATAGAAGTAGAAAGACCTAGAAGTGGTTTCAAAGTTTTTTTCTTCCAAACCACCAGTAAAGTTCAGATGGTGACTCCATCTGCTTTCAACTCAGCAAGCTGCATTAAAACCAAAAGTCACACCAAAACAGAAACCTCTGTCAAATGTGTGTGTGAAAATACTGATTTTTCCACAGCAGTAAAATGGACATGACTTAGAAGCTCCTCTCTCTCTCTCTCTCTCTCTCTCTCTCTCTCTTTTTAGTTAGCAAAAGAAGGAAATTTCCTTACGGAGACAGAGGTCAGAACAGATAGGGTTGGCTCTGGTGAGAGTTGGAAATATACTAGCAAGAAAAAGCATCGGAGTAAGCCTCAAACTATTCAGCCTATTTCCTCAGACAAGTGTTTTTCTCTGGCATTCAAACAGTTGACAATCACGCAGACACCCTGGCTCCGCTGGGGACCCCAGGGGCTCAGAAAGGAGTCTGTCCTGCAGCTCAGAAATGAGGTCTGTCCTGCAGCAAGGGCAAGGGCAGCTGAGTCACTCACCAAATTCAGAGCTCCCTGTGCTGTGAATGTGAAAGGTTAAATATCTCTCACTTTCTCTGTTAATTAAAAACAAGGACAGAGAAACAGGGAGGGAGATTAGAAAAGGGCTTGGAGGGGTCCTAACTAGTTAACCCTGGTTGTGGCAGCTTCCGTGACTCCCAGAATGGGAACCCCATGTTAGCAGAGACCTTGAAAAAAATAAATAAAATAAAACACTGAGTGCAGTAGCAAGAGGGTCTCTAAATCCAGGAATATCCCATTTTTTGGCAGGTTTCCCTTACCCTCTGCTGGGATTAGCCTGTTAGACAATCCCAGAATAGCCTTCAACCCGACTATCTCCCTGGACAATCTCCCTGGCCAGTTGCGCCTGATTGCCTGAGGCTGTATTTTGGGTTTGGTTATGTCAGTTGTACCACTCCACCTTCCAGAACCATCCTTGAGGGAGAGATGTGGTACCCTTGATAAATGCTTTTGGGCTGGCTCAGGGTGAATCTTTGTTAGAGGGAGGTTGGGGAAGGTCATCCCAGACTGTTAGGAGGCCACAGCACAAATGGTGAAGGTGGGAAGATAGAGACCAGGACACTTACACTTGGGTGATCTGTGTTTCCCTTCACAGGAGCTGCCCATCAACTTCCCAGAGGAAAAAGAAAATGGGTAACTGGCCGTTGGGGGTGGGGGCTTGGAGTGGTCAAATTAGAGAAGAGAAAGTACTAGAACCAGTGTCTTTGGAAAGGGCCTAAGGATGAAAAAGAGGAGTAGCAGCCTTGGAAGGGATAATGGGAGACAGTACAGCAGAGGAAATCTTTCGGATACTGGGTCCCAGACCAGCTCTGAAACTCTGGGTCTCATTCTTTCTGTTATCTTAGAGTGGCAAGGTTGCCTGTTCTCTCATTCACCGGGCAAAAATTAACCGAGCACTTATAGCGTGTGTGAGGCGCTCTGCTGGGTCCCAAGCAGGCAGAGGGGCACAAGAAGAGCTGAAAGTCAAGTTTGAGAGACTTGATTGCACCTAAACAAGTAACTGCAGTGTAGTTTACTAGTGCCGAAACGGACTCACACCATTGGAGAATAGGCGAAAACACCAGCGTCGAAGGAATAATAGCAAATCCCCAGGCTGGAAGAGGAGCAAAGAGGAAAGCGTAATTCATTATCTCATGTAGAAGAAAGAGAGGAAGAAGGAAGGGAGAAAGGAAGGAAGGAGAAACAGACTGACTTGATTGAAAGTGACCAATTGTTTGGTGTATCTGAGCACTGACCACTTTGCACTGTAATAGTCTAATTATTTGCCTCCTCCAGTAGACAGTAAGCTCCCTGAGGCAGAGAAAATAGCTTGCTCGTTCTTCAATGCCCAGAATGCGCCACAGAGCCTGGCATATCACGGGCTCTCAGCATATGTTTGTTGAACTGTGTTAGGGGCAGGTGAAAACTGAGTATGGAAGATATCAGGAGCAGAGTGTGAAAGGAGTTTGGATGTGGGGATGGTAGCAGTAAAAGGGGTGAACCCAGAGGCAGGGAGATTAGTTAGAAGCCCACTATACTAGTTTAATAGAGACTCAAAGAGGGCAAGCTCAGTAGAGACAAGGAAGAGATAATGGATTTAAGTTGGATTTCTGCCTCTCAGGAAGCCAAGCAAGACCGACACTGAAGCAGCAGCAGAAGCAGCAGCAGCAGCAGCAGCAGCAGCAGCAGCAGAATGGCACCAAGGTAACGACAGGCCTCTGTCCCTTCCGGGGGCTGTTCAGACATGGGATTCGAGGTTCCTGCTTTTTCACCCTGGGACGCATCTGGGTCATCTTGAACCAGAACTTGCTGATTCTGCTCCACAAAGGAGCAAAGTGAAGGGACGTCATTACAGCTGACCCTGTTTGTAGGTGAGGGGCAAAAGCAAGCCAAGTACCTCCCTTAATGCTGTCAATTTCTTGCAGGCCCCTGACACAACAGGACATACGTATGAGCAGGTGTTACAGAAGCCTGCGACTCGGGAGAGGAGTGGAGGCCTCCGGTCCAAGGAGAGCAGCTTACATTATGCAGACATTCAAGTGTACAGCTGTACCGAGCCACGCTCCGCTCTGGAGGTGAAGCATCTGCAGTTAGAAAATGCTACAGAGTATGCAACCCTTCGCTTCCCCCAGGCCACACCCCGCTATGACAGCAAGAAAGGCACCCTGGTGTGAACCTGGCGGAGGATGGACCTGTTTTGTCATTTCACCGCCACTCACGTGGGGAGAGGCTGCTTTGGGGAATTTGCTGGCTGCCCAGAGATGGCTGCCATCTTTTAAACTTAAAGAACTCCAGAACCCCAGTGAGTGCCCCCAGTCTTGCTCTCTCCCCTAGGCCTGCCTTCAGTTTGCCACTGTGAACTTGGAGTTGTATTTGGGTTGGCTTGGGGCGGGGCGGGGGGACGGGGAATGGAGTTTCACAAAAGGAGGGGCTGAGGGAAGCGTGCAGGAAGTTTAACCCCTACCTTTGCTCTTGCTTTCAAGAAAAGTGCAGGAAGAACGGGTTACCCCAGCACTTAAACTGATTTTGTTGGGCTTAATTTAATGGTGTCTCTTTTACACACCTTATATTCAAAACCGAAGAAATGCCCTGATAAAGCATTCCGAGTTCTCACACACAGTCCCCAGGGCTGGCTTGGGCAATTCCCTCAATGGTTGGGTCAAAGGTCCCAGAACCTAAAAAGACAAACGAGGGCAGGGGTGAGGCGTGGAGGAAGCGATTCCCCGACCACCGGTTGCCTGTATTTCAAGTCACTGACAGCACTGCATGGCCCAGAAGCTCCCCCTGGCTGCACTGTTGGCTCGCAGGCGCAGAGTCGCTAGGATCAATAAATCGCATGAGGAACATGCCTGGCGCGTTTTGCAGGGTGGGGGTCTGCGGGCTCCACGTCAGTGCAGCGGGTCTCGCTCAGCCTAAGGGCGGTGGGGAAATCCAGACTCCCGGCGCCCTACTCCACGGGCCTTGGCTGGGACACAGGGGAGACGAGTTTTGCACGCCGGGGACGCGGGCTCTCAACTGCAGAAGCCGGGCACTCCCCGGGCGGGAGATTGGCAGGCAGGAGGCGGGGCTGTCTCCGCCCGCAGGAGGCTTGTCGGGAAGGCAGGGGGCGGGGTCAAGGCCCGCGGGGTTGTGGTCTC
>NW_027532613.1:3972501-3982499 GCF_008692635.1 Crocuta crocuta | reverse complement strand
CTGGCCTCCGCGTCACCATGGCAGCGGGAACGCGGCGGCGGCGGCGCGGCAGCAGGAGGCCTTGCTCAGAAGAGCTGGGGTCAGAGATGCTGAACCGGACGTTCGGATGAATTAGGAGGTAGGTGCTAAAGGTGGGAGGTGCCTGGGAAACATAATTACCACTGGCTGAGCATCCAGATCACAAATGAGGACACATGGAGGGGTGAGATGGGGGTGCGGGGGAAGTGTTGAAAAGAAGCAGGCGGAAGTTTCAGGTTCAGAACCGGCTCTGAGCCTTACAGGTTCTTAGGATGCAGTTTCTGATTCAGACTTTGAGAGCTTGGAGACCCGAGCAGTAACGCACGCCCCCTTTCAGTCTGTACGCTGTTCTCCCCAAATACCAACGCCCCTCAGTTGATCCCTGAGAGGGATGATTCCTTAAGGCCGACACAGTATTGAGAATGGAATCACAGCACGAAATAGTTGGTAAATAATAGTACCAACTTCGTAGAATGTTTGGAGTTAAAAAAAAACAACACTTGGAACAGTACATAGTCTGTAGCCAAATATCGGCTGCCATTATCATCATCATCATCATCACTTTCCCAGCTTGTTCTCTGGCACAGACCTCGTGCAAGTGGATTCAGAAGAAGTGACTAGAAAACTTACTCCATCACTAATTGGCAGAGGAACTCCCTAGCCTGTTACTATTAGCTGGGGGTTAATAAAGTGAACTTCATTTCCAACGGTTATTTACCATGTCGGTCTAATATACTGTAGGTGATAACACTTTGTAAACTTAAAGTACTATGTAAAACATTTCTTCCATAAAATATAAATGCAGCCTGTCTAGGTTAAAACGGAATTCCTGAGGATGAATGGAAGTGCATGCCAGAAGCAGAGCCCCCAGTATTTGTCCTGATTGTCTTCAGAATCCTTCCTATGGTCATTGACTGATAAATGTAGGGAGGAGAGAAAATACATCCTTGCTTGACTGATAGGGAAGCATTGCTCTTTACTTTATTATTACTAAGCCTAACTGGCTAGTTTTTAAAATGCCCTTGGGATAGCCCTGTTGTGATTATAGTATCTTTGGCTGGATTTCCTGCTAACCAGGGTACTATTTCTGAAACTTCTAGCTAGATGGCATATGTTGGTAGATTTGGAGCAGGAGCCTGACCCTAATAGATTGGTTTATCTTTGGAATTTTTTTTCCCTGTTCTGTATTTTTGCACATTCTCCCTCTTCCTATTTTAAGGTGGCCCTGATCCGGCTTTTCTAGGGACTCCGAAGATGGGGACTCGAGTGGTTAGGAGACTCTATAACTCCCTGATGCCCGCAGAGCCCTCTGTAAGTTTCTGGTGTACTGTTGAAAGGAGTGTGATGACATTAATTGAATTTTAGTACAGTTCTGCAACTGGGGGATTTCTCCATCAGGACTCAGATCCTGGAACAAAACTGTCATACATTTGCTTTCTTTTCTTGCTTCCCCTTGTGGAAATTCTAGCTCTCTTGATTCATCATTAATAAAACCAGGAAGAGGTTGAAAAATTCTAGCAATTAGTCAGAATATGCATTGTTTAAAAGATTTAAACAATGTTTGTTATAGAAATAATTCATGTTAGGGGCACCTGGGTGGCTTAGTTGGTTAAGCGTCCGACTTTCATTTAGGTCATGATCTCGCGGTTCGTGGGTTCGAGCCCCGCGTCGGGCTCTGTGCTGACTGCCAGCTCAGAGCCTGGAGCCTGTTTCGGTCTGTGACTCCCTCTCTCTCTGACCCTCCCCTGCTCACGCTGTCTCTCTCTCTCCTAGAAATAAATAAAACATTAAAAAAAAAGTTAATAAAAAAAAGAAATAATTCATGTTAATTATAGAGCATTTAAGAAATATTGCAAACCATGATTTAAAAAAAAACCCATAATGCTTCTATCCAGAAGCTATCACTTAATATTTTAGAATGTAGTATTTTCTTCTAGCCTTTTTATGTGTAATTACTTACATATTTAAGACCAAATTATGCACACACTTTTTGGCTTTTGCTTTTTAAAAAAATTTTTTTAATGTTTATTTATTCTTGAGAGAGACAGAGACAGAGCATGAGTAGAGGAGGGGCAGAGTGAGAGAGGGACACAATCTGAAGCAGGCTCCAGGTTCTGAGCTGTCAGCACAGTGCCTGATGCTAGGCTCAAACTCACAAACCATGAGATCATGAGCTGAGCTGAAGTCAGATGCCTAACTGACTGAGCCACTCAGGAGCCCCAGACTTTTGCTTTTTTTAACTTAATGTTTGTTAATATGAAATTGTTAAAATATTTGTTTAATATGGCTACAAATGTTTGGTAAACATTATAAGGCTTCTAATTTTCTTTTTTTTTTTTTAATGTTTTTAATTTTTTTCTGACAGAGAGAGACAGCATGAGCAGGGGAGGGTCAGAGAGAGAGGGAGACACAGAATCTGAAACAGGCTCCAGGCTCCGAGCTAGCTGTCAGCACAGAGCCCCGAACCCACGAACCGTGAGATCATGACCTGAGCTGAAGTCGGATGCTTAACCGACTGAGCCATCCAGGCACCCCTGTGACTCTAATTTTCTTGACCATTTTTCTGTTTGTTGGACTTTTAGGTTCCCCGCATCCATTATGAATGATGAATTGATTTCCTCATTTAAGACTTTTTTCCTCCTTAGGGTAGAGTTCCAGAAGTAGAATCCCTGGGTCAAAGAATGTGAATATTTTAAGTAATATGTTACCTATTAAAGGAAGAATCCTGGTGTCAAATTATATATACATCCTCCAGAAGGCAGAGGGTCATCAGCTGATAGAAGGTATCCTGGTAGAAATCTGGCAACATCTTGCAATGACATCTCAGGTCCTGCAGAAAGATGATTTCATGATAGTGTAGTTATGACCCCTAACATATTACGAATGTCAGTCCAGAGGTATGGAGACTTGGGTAGTGTGACACAGTAGAGAAATTCAAGGATCAATTCCAAAATATCCACCAGATGTCGCTAGTCTTAATCTAATTTCTACCCCCCAGGATTACTAGCAGATAACTTTTGAAACGTGAATTTAAAAAATTCATGTAGAATATATTTGCATATCTGTTTAAGTAAAGTTTATATTAAGCACTAGCATCTGGTGATCACTTTGGCAGCATCCTACTCTAGTCTCTTACCATTCTGTCTTTTTTCCTTTTTCTACCCACTCAGTCTGTCACACTCACCCTGTACACTCTGTCCCCACATACTAATATTGGATTCTCAGTTTTACTAGTTGCCCTTTTACTATTCTTTCTTTCAGTCTCGTTTCTTGCCTCTATGTGTATCCATGTATTTATGTGTAACTGTGAGCTCCTGAAGTTTTACTAAAAGAATAGGACCTGGCATATAATGACATACAACAAACACTCAACATACATCTAGTGACTGTTTAATGAAAACAAAAATGCATTGTTGAAGAAGAAAATATAGAAGGATACCAGGAATTATTTGTATTTGTCTTAGAAATACACTGAGACAAAGATTCACACTTCTTTTTTTATATAAATTTATATATTTATTTATTTTTGATAGAGAGAGCTCAAGTGAGCAAGAGGCAGAGAGAGAGAATCTCAGGAGGTGCAGAGAGAGGGACAGAGAGTATGGAGCCCAGAGCAGGGCTTGACACTTAACCAATTGAGCCACCCAGGCACCATAAGATTCACACTTCTAATTTAACTATAACTAAGTGCTAAGTGATGCAATATAGAACATGCTATTGATACGATTTGAAGTCTGGGTCTGGGAGCAATGGTTAAGAAAGAATTCTTGAGACATTTTTAGTGCAAAAAATGTGTTTTTATTATAGCACAGGGAGAAGATCCTTGGGCAGAAAGAGGGGTCCTGTAAATGAGAGGTGTGACAGATGATATATTTTTAAGTTTGTGGAGGAAATGGGGGTCGAGCTAGTGTAAATTTCTAAGCAATTTCTGTATGCTGAAAGCAGGGACTACAGGCCCTTGGAGGTCTGGCTGTGGTCAAGATGAGGTTGCTTTTAGTCCCTAATAAAATATCAACATTAAGGCAGCCATCAGTTGCTTGAGGAGTGTCACACTCTGCATGTCTCAGGTATTTATCAGAGGACTCCAAGTTGTAAGGAGATTTAATATAAGTTAAATTTTCTTGCTTTTGTTTCATCACAATGACCTTCGAATTACATAGACTTTTTAAAAATATTTATTTATTTTTGAGAGAAGAGAGCCTGAATGGGGTAGGGACAGTGAGAGAGAGGGACAGAGGATCTAAAGCGGGCTCTGCACCGGCAGCAGTGATCTCCATGCGAGGTTCAAACCCATGAACCATGAGATCATGACCCTAGTCGAAGTTGGACACTCAACCTACTGAGCCACCCAGGCGCCCATGACCTTTAGATTATAAAAGAAGAATATTTATGTATTGAGCATCTACTTATGTGCCAGTAAATATTTTTGGTTCTAGAGATAAACCAGTAACAAAACATACAAAATTTCCTGCTCTCATGGACAGGGAGAGACTGACAATAAGCAAACAAACAAATAAATATGGAATATAGAGGACAGTGATGAATACTAGGAAGAAAAATAAAAATAAATCAGGCAAAAGAGGTTTGGGAGTACCTGGGTTGAGGGAGTGTTGTCATTTTAAATACAGTGGTCAGAGAAGGCCAAAGATATAAAGTGATATTTGAGCAGAAACCTGGAAAAAGAACAAAAATGAACCAGGGGTTATCTGGGACATGAGGGTTCCAGACAGATTAAGATCAGATCCGTCTTGATTTTAAGAAAAACCAAAAGTGGTCACAGGAGTTTCATGGGGAAGCAGAACCTGAAGTAGGCATGATAAAGATTTGAGTAGCAGAAGCGTGGAACATTCTAGACAGAAGAACAGTCATGAATGCATGGGCAGCGGGAGACAGTGAGGAGCCTGCTAACCTGAGCATAGGCGATTTGGGGGATGGCCATCAGAGTGGGACATGAGGAATTTATATCTGATGGGAAAAGGGAGTATTTGAAAACATTTGAGCATTTGAGCAGCAAGATGAATGCATTGTCTAAGGAAGATTAAGGGATGGAGACTAGCAGAAAAGGCCTGGAGACAAAGAGAGTGGTTTAGGAAGCCAGGACACGTTTGTAGCCTTTGCCGGTAGATGTGAGCCCTTTTGTGTACATTTATGCTGATGTCTCTGAAGATAAATGCAGTAGAAATTGTAAACACATGTTACTGCCAAGAAACTCACTAATGTGTGAAAACAGAAAAAGATTAAGAAATTATTTCAGGGTCATTTAAAATATTTCCATTGACAATTTTAATTGTTTGTTTATTCAGACTGCCTTCCTGCTTCTTTATAGTCATTAATGATTGCCCACAATAGATGTATTAAATTTGCATAGGTGTGAATTTCACACATTTTACTTCTACACAGGCAGAAGTCACAGTCATTTTTTACCAAATGACAATTCTACTTAAAAAAATTTTTTTAATATTTCTTATTTTGAGAGAGAGAGAGACAGAGTGTGAGCTGGGGAAGGACAGGGAGAGAGGGAGAAATAAAATCCAAAGCAGGCTCCAGGCTCTGAGCTGTCAGCACAGAGCCTGACGTGGGGCTCAAACCTATGAGCAAGATCATGACCTGAGCCAAAGTCAGATGCTTAACCGACTGAGCCACCCAGGCGCTCCATGACAGTTTTATTTAAAGCTCAAAGTCTTACTTGGGCTAACATGTTATTATCTGTGCTAATATAAATGATAAACGAGTTTGCCAGCGTTTCCTCCACTCATTCATTCATTCAACTAACTACATTTACTGAATACCTTTTTTCTTAAAAGTTTATTTATTTTTTTTTGAGAGAGAGAGAGAGAGAGAATCCCCAACTGGCTCCATGCTGTCAGTGCAGAGCCTAATGCAGAGCTCAGTCCCATGAACCATGAGATCATGACCTGAGCTGAGATCAAAAGTCGGTTGCTTAACCGACTGAGCCACCCAGGTGCCCTGATATTTACTGAGTACCTTTTGTGTTGAAAGCATCATATAAAAGTATTGCATTTTGATTAAGAACCCAGACTTTGGCTTTACCACTTAGCAGCAATAGAATCCATAGCAAATTACTTATCCTCTAGACCTGTCTTTCTTCATCCATAAAATGGGGTTAACAAAAAATCCCTACTAATTGTGGTCATCAAATGAGCTAACGTATGTAAGTGCTTAGTATAGGGTGTGGCACATAAAAATTCAATTTTGCTATTATTATTGTTGTAGATAGATATTTGGGTAGCTTTTAGTTGGTGAGGGAAGTCTCTGCCATTATTGTTAAAGTAATACAGGACTGGGGCACCTGGGTGGCTTAGTCGGTTAAGTGTCCGACTTTCGCTTAGGTCATGATCTCGCAGTTCGTGGGTTCGAGCCCTGCGTCGGGCTCTGTGCTGACTGCCAGCTCAGAGCCTGGAGCCTGTTTCAGTCTGTGACTCCCTCTCTCTCTGACCCTCCCCTGCTCACGCTGTCTCTCTCTCTCTCTCCTAGAAATAAATAAAAAACATTAAAAAAAATTAAAATAATACAGGACTGACAAGGTCTGGTATAATTTCAGAAACCAGGCAGCATGGCAGAGATACGCAGAAAGCGGCTTGCTTGGACCCTTTCCTCTCCTCCCAGGCAGAGACACTGACAAGCCAGCCGGGGTGGGAGCGGTTCCAGAAACCTGGACGGGCTCGGGCTCGCAGTTTTCCCCACATTCCAGCACCATGGCATGCAGATCACTGTCCTAGTTACTCCTGGATCTTTCAGCTAACCCACTTACTCTCCCAGCTCCTACGCTGATGTCACAGCAGAGTGAGATGGGGAAGATGGAGGCAATAGTAAATGTGAGTGCTGCTTAGAACTGAAGCTCAGTTCTTCACTTGGGCTGCCTTGTAAGGCAGACCGTGATAAATACGGTGAGCACACCTTCTGAGCAAAAAAATCCCTTTGAGATTATATGCTCCAACAGGAATTTTGTGCTTTCTCCAAGTGTGAGAGGCAGACTATATGTGAAAATATGATTTTTAGAGCATCTCATTAGTTGTGTGGGGAAAATGGCACAAAATATTTTAAAATGGTACTATCTAAATTTAAATGAATTAGAAGTAAATGCAAATACTACTAGGAATTTATCCAAAGGATACAGGAGTGCTGATGCACAGGGGCACATGTACCCCAATGTTTATAGCAACACTTTCAACAATAGCGAAATTATGGAAAGAACCCAAATGTCCATAAACGGATGAATGGATAAAGAAAATGTGGTTTATATATACAATGGAATACTACTTGGCAATGAGAAAGAATGAAATCTTGCCTTTTGCAGCAATGTGTATGGAACTGGAAGGTGTTATGCTAAGTGAAATAAGTCAGACAGAGAAGGACAGATATCATATGTTTTCACTCATATGTGGATCTTGAGAAACTTAACAGAAGACCAAGGGGGAAGGAAAGGGGAGAAACAAAGTTACAGAGAGAGAGGGAGGCAAACCATAAGAGACTCTCAAATACAGAGAACAAACTGAGGGTTGATGGGAGGGGAAAATAGTTGATGGGCATTGAGGAGGGCACTTGTTGGGATGAGCACTGGATGTTGTATGTAAACGATGAATCATGGGAATCTACCCCAAAAACCAAGAGCACATTTTACATTTTAAGTGCTCAATAAACACATATAGCCAGTGGCCACTGGATTGGACGGCACAGATATAGAACGTTTCCACCATCACACTGCACACGACTCCTGGAGAGTATGTGGTTGACATAATTACAGACTTCTAGGGAATAGCATAGTCGTGGACCATGTGCCCTGTAATAAATCTTGTATCTATTCACCATAGTCGCCTCTAATTCCTCCAGCATGCTGGGGGACGCAGGGCAAATAGCATAGGGGTGAGCATCAGAGGCATTTGGTTCAGATCTTAACGCCCATACTGATTTGCTAAGTGACTGTAAATAACTCCCCTAGCCTTCGTTCTTTCATGTCTGTCAAATGAAACTTCTTCTTCTTCTTCTTTTTTTTTAGCTTTAAAATCCAGTAATCTAATGAGTCCTTTCCCAGGAATATTGAGCACATAGGTCCTACTTTGAAAAAGGACTTGGGGCACCTGGGTGGCTCAGTTGGTTAAACATCTGACTTCAGCTCAAGTCATGATCTCACATAATGATCTCACAGTTCGTGGGTTCAAGCCCCACATTTGGCTCTGTGCTGACAGCTAGCTCAGAGCCTGGAGCCTGCTTCAGATTCTGTGTTTCCCTCTTTCTCTACCCCTCCCCCTTGTGCTCTATTTCTGTCTCAAAAATAAATAAATGTAAAAAAAATTTTTTTTAATAAAGAAAAGAAAAAGGTCTTGTTCTTTGAGAAACAGTGACCTTTTGGTATATAACTATCAGCAGGACCTCCCTCTGAAGTCTTAGTATTTTTGATAGTATTTTTGATCTAAAGCATGATGGGCTGTCAGAATCAGAATCCTCTGTCTAGGGATCCATTGACTCAGTGTTTTGGTTTTGCATCACTATGCACATAGACATGTTGCATACAATTTTACGTTGTTAGAAGTTTCATGCTTCTCTTTTAAAAGGGCCTTTTGCAGTAATATGAATTAGTGACTCACCTGATGGTATTATACCATGAACTGTGGTCATGGCCAGGGGAATTTGGGGTAACTAAATTATGAAGGACGGTGGTCTTCTGACTTTTGGGCTGATCAGGTGCAGTTTGATTTGGTGCTGTGGCTTTTCCCTGGCCTTTGCCAGAATCGAACACACAACATCCACGCCATCAGTACTTAACACCTCTCCTGGCCTTCTGCTTCCTGCCTCCTGGGAGAGGTGTGTCTTTCTCAGAAGTATCTCTGTGTTTAGCAGCTTCAGACATTCAGGCACGATGTTGCTAGTTCCGGATGCTTGGGGATTTTCTTTTTCTCTAGTGACCTGAGGAGGAGGAGGAGGAGAGGGAGGAGGAGGTCATTAGGTTGAAAAGAGCCGTTACTGACTTTTCTTGCTAAGGTACCAATGGGAATTTGGAGAAGGAATTTGGGCCTTCTGCAAAAGCAGGAGTGTAGATCCTAGCTCCTCAAACTGTCTTTGTCACTGACCAGCTGTGTCCCTGGGCAAGGCCCTGACCTTTTCTGAGCCTTAACATTCTGTAAATCCTTCCCCTCCATCTGGGATCACGAGGTGTAACATAATATGGGTGTTTTTTCAGCTTCTGGTTTTCCTATAGAAAGAAGAATGTGCACTGAGAGTACAAATGACTGGTATTCCTAAAAATAAATAATCAAGGCTGTGACTTGAATAACTAGCAACAGAGGGGAATAGCGGTTTCATTTGAGCAAGCTTTTACCTAACTCTTTCAAAAGCTCCAGGACATTTTTGTAGAGTTTCTTTTAATTAAAACCCATTTAATTCATTTAAAGCTCACTAAAAACATGGGCGTTACATTTTAGCGGTTATGTTTAAAGAAAGAAAGAGGCTTTTTGGAGTATAGCCTTAGTGATCCTTGGTTTACCCTTTATGTTTCTGTTGTGATCCTATGGGATTTGTTTAGTACTACTTCTATTAAATGTATACTGATGCCATCAGTAATTCAAGTTCTATCTTCTTTTTTCCCCTCTCCTTCTGGCTGGTTTTTCTCACTTTTTTTTTTTTTTCCCTTGTCCCTTCTGCTTCCCCTTCTTTAGCCTAACCTCACTGCCCAGGCCTCTGTGGAAAAAGGTTGCTGTTTTTAGCTAGGTTGGGGGAAAAATCCTGATTCACTCGCCTCCCCACCTACCTTGTGGTGGGGCACTTGGCCTTAAATCAGAAAGCGTGTGTGTGAGCACCACCGCGCGCTCACGCCGGCACGCCCGCCTGCAGACTTGGTGTGTGCGCTCGTGTGTGATTGCAAGCACACGCCGGCACGCCCGATGGTGTGTCAACGAGTGTATGTGTGTGCGCTCACGTGTGTGTATGCTCGCAGCGCGCGCACACACCGGCACGCCCGCCTG
>NW_027532613.1:3968602-3972494 GCF_008692635.1 Crocuta crocuta | reverse complement strand
GCACGCCCGCCTGGGGGCCTGGTGTGTGTCTGCAGCGTAGACATACACGCCCGCCTCCAGCCCGGTGTGTGTTGTACGCAGTGTGTGTGTGTGTGTGTGTGTGTGTGTGTGTGTGCGCGCGCGCGCGCCCGCGGTGCTCCCCCTTACGCACGCGGGGCGGGGGGCTGCCAGCCAGCGCCCCTCCACCCTCTGCGCGCCCAGCTGTTTCTATAGGAACCGCGGCAGCGCCCGGGCCCCTCCGGCAGAGGCCCCGGTGCGAGCATGCCCAGTGGAAGCCGCTAGTTTGGCTCGGGTCTAGGTTTCCAGTAAGTGGCCTGCGGGACTCCGGAGAGATCCCAATGAGCTGAGCGGAGAGCCTTTGTGTTCAGCGGGAGGAGGCGGTGGCGGCAGCCGCCGGGCCTGGAGACCCCGCCCGGGGAGCCCCCGGCAGGAACAATGCTAGCCTGCCTGACCCGGGGGAACTTACTGGACGTCCTGCAGGAGGGCTTCAATGAGGTAACTGTCTGCTCCTCCCACTCCCAGCTCCCCTCCCCCAACGCCTCCCGCCTAATCTCTAGAAGGGGTCCTCACGGGGATCCCAGATCGGTTCCCCAGCAGAGCCCTAAGGGGCTAAAGTAGTGGTTAAGGTGCAGCGAGATGGCTAATCGGGAGGAATCAGAAGGGCCGCCTGCCTCCAGCAAAGCTGGGCGATGCCCTTCCCTGGCGGCTCACCTGAGCCCAGCAGACAGGGCCACGAACTTAGAGGTCATCTCCTTCCAAACGAGGGGGTCTCCACACTTCCCGGGGATTCTCCCCAGGAAAGCCACCTCCCCCCCCCACACTCCCCCGGGAAGTCCTTGAATGTATCACAGTTGTACTCATTCTTCAGGAGCTTACTGGGTGGGCCGAGTCAGGGATGGGGTGGAATTGCATTGGTAGAAAGTTTGAGAGAGGGCAGAGTGAGCAGGTGGTCCTTCCTCCTGTTTATATCTTTCCAGTCCCCGGGTAGTAGGTTTCTCCACAACCAAGGGCATGGTTGGCAGAGAGAGCCTAAGAGGTGAGAGGTTGCTTGAGTGTCTGGGCCCAGCGAGGGGGAGCCGGAATTGCTCCCTACTGTATGAGAGAGGGGAACTGGAGCCTCAGTCTGACAGGCAGTATGGGCTTGGACTGGGGGTGGGGGTTCTTTTCACTGTTTCATCACAGAATTCTCTTGTTTCTTCCATGCTTTTTTGTGACCCTGGATTAGCACCCTCCCGCTTGTGATTTCCTCCGTGTGTCTTCCATTGCTTCTGAGCCCCACCCCTGGGTCCCCTTTTTCCAACACCCAGGGAGACCTTTATCAGGAGACTGAGACTGTTAGTTGTGTCTTTCATCCTTTCTCCCTACCTCTCCCTCACGTCCCTCTACGTCTCTCTTAAATATAAGACTTTTTAAAGATCAGTTTAACACATGAAAGCACCGTCTTCTTAAATATGAACATTACAGGCAAGACTGAGTGCCTTTGGCCACCCCTCCAATCCTGGCCTTTTCCCAGAGGTAACCCTTCTCATGAATTTGTGTATGCGACTGTTTTTCTTCCCTCAATTCCTGTTTCTGATTAAGAAGCTCTGCAGCTGACCTGTCTCAGAACCTTCCCAGCCCCGGCCCTGGGCCCCCAGCCTTGTCCCTGACACAGAGGAAAACTGTAGAAACGCTGTCCTCACCTCATCAAGTGAGTCGGAATTTTCCTCTGGCCGAGGGGTGTCACAACCTCCGCGGAGGGGTGGGGCTTGCATCCTGCCTGCACTGCCGGCCTCCTCATTGTGCATCAGGCCTCCCTGAGCGGATTATTAAGAAAGATTATTAAGAAAGAGCTACAGTCGGAGAGATGAAACACACACAAGCCGGGAAGCCACCTCTTTGAATGCTACTAGGTTCCTCTTCTCTCACTCTTGACCTCTGGGCCTCCCCTGGTCTCAAGCTTCCTATAGTCTGACTCATCCACCAGTTGTGGCAGAAGCTCCNAGTATCAGGTCCCACTGTCTTATTAGGAGGAAGAAAGCAACACAGTCAGCCCTGGCCTTTGCCTTCTCCTGCTTTTCACTCCTGAACCTTACTTTTTCTTTTTTTTTTTTTTAAATAGCTTCTTTTTCTTTTCTTTTCTTTTTTTTTTTATGTTTTATTTATTTCTGAGAGAGAGAGAGCATGAGCAGGGGAGGGTCAGAGAGAGAGAGGGAGACACAGAATCTGAAACAGGCTCCAGGCTCTGAGCTGTCAGCACAGAGCCCCACGCGGGGCTCGAACCCATGAACCGCGAGATCATGACCTAAGCTGAAGTCGGGCACTCAGCCGACTGAGCCACCCAAGCGCCCCCCTCCTAAACCTTTCAACTGAAAAGCCAGGTAAACTGCAGAGCCAAAAGGCTTGGCTGCGTTTTCATGCTTTAGTGTGCTTCCATAAATATGCTCTGACCTCCCGTTCCTGTCAAACATAGGGAAAAAGGACAGCAGGAGTGTTCTCTGCTTGTGGTCTGTTCGTCAAAATGACACAGACAACTTTATAATCAGCTCATCTAGAATCGTGCAGTAATGCCTCTTGTCCCTCTCTGATATTTGATTTTTCTGCCCATACTGTACAGACTTGGGTAGAATCCATCCCTTCTATTTGTAGATTGCTCTGTTTGCAGAACTCTGATAGCCAATAGATACTGCTGGTTTCTCTGAGAAATTGACATAATCTAAATAATAATAACAGTGATATGTTACATCCCGTTGGCTCCTTGGAGTTTAAGTAATTCTTTCACGTACATAAGAAATTGTATTAAATAATTCTTTTCGCATAGAGAATCACATTTAGTGGTACGGGATAATGCTACAATTGGTTATTTGAGAGTTGATGGAGCCTGGATCGATCTATTCCAGGTTCTAGGGCTGCTTAATAGATTCAGTAATATTCTGTCTCTTTTGTTAGAGTCATGTGATAAGGATGTAAACAGGGACTTAAAAGCTGGTGTCAGAATACACTTTGATTCCTCTGGGAAACTCTTCCTACTGAGGCTAAGAATACCACACATGTGTCCAATCATCTCCAGGGAATGATCCAAGCATAACTGAAGCCATTCTTCATCATCCAGATGCTCTATAGGTTTGTGTGGTGAGGGCTGTGACCTCATTCTGTGGCAGAGAAAGCTGCCACAGGAAATGAAGCTATGGCCTTAATTGGTTAATTATAAAGGGACCCTCCAGCAGAGAAAAACCCTGCCCTCTGAATCACGGCTTCCCTTGGCACGTTGTTGGCCTCTGTTCTCAGTCCATTTGCCACCATGCATGACCGTTTTCTTCTACCACATTCCCTGGATAAAGCTGTGGCTTCGACACACCTGACAGATTACCCACAGAACTGGTCTATGTCACTGCTGTGAATGCAGTTCCTTTAATTGATATGGCTAGTCTGCATTGTGAATTACCCACAAATTTTGGCTGCTGCCACATTCTGTAGCCTACCCTGGCTGTCATCCCCCATCTCCTGTGTTCTGGGCCCGGCCAGGCTTTTCATAGTTCACATTTCCCCCATTCTGCATGTGCCTTAAAGCTGTTGTTTTCTCTGCTACTTGGTGTTGATGTCGTCATATGAGCGAGCGCTGTCTTTGGCTGATGTGCCAGCATATATTTCTGCAAGTTTTTCCCTGGCGGCTGAACTTACTTTAAAAAAGACTTCGGTGAGGGGTGCCTGGGTGGCTTAGTTGGTTAAGCATCCGACTTCGGCTCAGGTCATGATCTCACAGCCCGTGGGTTTGAGCCCCGCATCGGGCTCTGTGCTGAC
The DNA here is from genome assembly GCF_008692635.1 of Crocuta crocuta. Taxonomy (NCBI): domain Eukaryota; kingdom Metazoa; phylum Chordata; class Mammalia; order Carnivora; family Hyaenidae; genus Crocuta; species Crocuta crocuta. Next base: position 3,968,714 of record NW_027532613.1, on the reverse strand, counting down.
AGCTCAGAGCCGGGAGACTGTTTCAGATTCTGTGTCTCCCTCTCTCTCTGCCCCTCCCCTGCTCGCTCTCTGTCTCCGTCTCTCAAAATAAAATAAAGACATAAAAAAAAAA